>NC_057806.1:315670278-315672636 GCF_018294505.1 Triticum aestivum | reverse complement strand
AAATAAGATGACCCTCGGGCTCCGGAAACCCAAGGGAAACAAGGCTAGGTGGCAAATGGTAAAACCAAGGTTGGGCATTGCTGGAAAAGCTTTAATCAAGGCGAACTATCAAGGGGTTCCCATTATAACCCAACCGCGTAAGGAACGCAAAATCCGGGAACATAACACCGATATGACGAAAACTAAGGCGGCAAGAGTGGAACAAAACACTAGGCGAGAGGCCGAGCCTTCCACCCTTTACCAAGTATATAGATGCATTAAGATAACATGGCAATATAATGATATCCCAACAAGTAAATAAATGTTCCAACAAGGAACGGCCTCCAATCTTCACCTGCAACTAGCAACGCTATAAGAGGGGCTGAGCAAAGCGGTAACATAGCCAATCAACGGTTTGCTAGGACATGGAGGGTTAGAGGTTTGACATGGCAATTTGGGAGGCTTGAAAGCAAGTGGTAGGCATCGTAGCATTGGCATAGCAAAAGAGCGAGCAATCTAGCATAGCAAAGATAGTAGTGATTTCGAGGGTATGATCATCGTCCCTGCACAGTTGTCAGAATTGACTGGATCCTCGAAAGCAAACTCAACGGGCTCCTCGTTAGCGAACTCGTCTCCCGGCTCTACCCAAACAAGACAAACAAGCAACAAGGACACAATCAACCACGTGCAAGGAACAAACAATACGAAGCAATGATGATATGCTATGCGGGATGCGATGCGGGATGCATATGCAAGATATGACAGGAAATGCAAGAACCTGGCCTCAACTTGGAGATCCAAGTGGGCCACTGGAAAGATGAGATGAAATCGCTTGAAAACGATATAAAGAACGCCGGAATCGGAGTTACGGTTTGGAAATGGCAAGCGATTCAAAATATGGCCACGTTCTGCGATTTACAGCAAGTAGCCAACTAAATGCAATGGGATGAACATGCTACAGCACTCAAACATGACAAAAAAATACATGGCAGGGATGCATTCAAGATTCTTAACAAAAGTCTAGCACTGAGCTACGGCCAATTCATCCATTAACAGGTTCAAACAAGCATGGCAAAAATGCATATGGCAAACAGATTTCAGACTTAGTGAAATTAACACTTGTCTGGAAGTTCAGATCAGGTAGCACTCTTCGGAGCAACAAAACTACATGCTACAGGACCTGAACATGGCAAACTAAAGCATGGCATGTAGCTACTCAAAGAGCTTAACAAAAGTCCCTTAGTGACCTTGAACCAAAAGGGATCAGAAAATACAATTGCCAGCATGTGAACATGGCAAAAACATAATCAGTTTTTCAGACAGTGAAAACTGGCACATGCTGAAACATAACTCAAGTAGGCATGTTTACGACCTCGATGCACTCACTACGGTGCAAGTCATGATAAGCTAAGCATACACCCATCAAGAAGGCACAAAATGCAATCTAGACATGGCAAGAACAATAGCATAGAATGCACGGATCAACTACAACAACATCGGCAAAATTGCAAACAAGTTGACAATCTGCCCAGATTCACAAAGTAGCAAAAGTAGAGCTTGATTGACTCAAGCTAGGGTGCTCCATAATTACAAAAAAATACATGGATAGATAGATCACTACAAGATTAACAAAACATCCTTACTGATCATCCTCAAAAGAGGCACGGATCACTAGGAAACAACATGAACATATGGCATCATGAGATAAACAGATCAAGGACTTAGTGGAAATGCTAAGTCCCTGAAATCAGAATTACCAAGTGCACCACTTTGCAAGCTTGTGCTAGTCACCACACACATCACAAAAATACATGGGTTGCACCTCTGGAAAGATGACAAAACCCTTAATAAAACATATGTAGAACATCAGGGCATATCATGCACACATTAATCATGGCAAAAATGACAAAAACCTAAATGGAGCAGCAGATCTGACAATTATCTCACGTAGCCTCCTTCTAACAGCATTTCGGGCATCACGATGAACTCAAATGAAAATGATGCAATGGAATTAAATGATGTACTCTCTGAGATGAACATTTTGATATGCTATATGCATGAATCGGAGCTACGGATGCAAAGTTACGAGGCTAAGAACATGAGCACTTGGATCAGGAAAAAGCGGGGACTTGGTGAAAAAAAACCACCTAGGGTTTACTGTTCATCCGATCTGGATCTGTGCACAACACGAGGATCGTCGGATCCTCTTGCCAGAACAGGGGGGCCGCGGTGGCCGGAGGAAGGAGGAGGCCGGCCCGGGGCTCGGGACCCGATGGGCGGCGAGGGTGAGGCGGCGAGGCGAGGGCAAGGCGGCGGGGCGACCGAATGGCGGCGGGGCGAGGCCGGGCACCGAGCTCGCCGGCGCGGAGCAGCTTGGCG
>NC_057806.1:315662269-315669975 GCF_018294505.1 Triticum aestivum | reverse complement strand
GGGCCACGTGGCGGTCGGTGGCTGGCTGCGGCGATGTGTCCGGCCGGAACGGACACGTCCGGCGCGGCGCGAGGTGGATTTAGGGTTTCGGACGAGGGGGATCCGGATTTGGAAAGGGGGGGGTCTAAATATAGGCATAGGGGGAGCTAGGAGAGTCCAAATGAGGTGCGGTTTTCGGCAGCGCGATCGTGATCGAACGCTCTAGATGATGGAGAAGGATTAGGTGGGTTTTGAGCCAAATTGAAAGGGTGTTGGGCTGCAACACACACGAGGCCTTTTCGGTCCCTCGGTTAACCGTTGGAGTATCAAACGAAGTCCAAATGCACGAAACTTGACAGGCGGTCTACCGGTAGTAAACCAAGGCCGCTTGGCAAGTCTCGGTCCAATCCGGGAATGTTTAATCCCCACACACTAAAGAAAGGTAGAAATGACCACCGGAGGAGAACGAAGCGCCGGAATGCAAAACGGACAACGGGGAAAATGCTCGGATGCATGAGACGAACATGTATGCAAATGAAATGCACATGATGACATGATATGCAATGCATGACACGCAAGCAATGACAAGGCAACAACAACGAATAACTGGATGACACCTGGCACATCGGTCTCGGGGCGTTACAACACTCCACCACTATGAAAGGATCTCATCCCGAGATCTAGAATGGCACCGGAGGGACAACAGAAGAGAAAAGAGGAGAGGTAAGACTAAGTTGCTTCTTTGACCAATGAGTGAAACCAAAGAACCTTGAAGAGGTTAAGCAAATACGAGAAAAGAATACAACGGAGATGAACGAAGTTGAAAACACTCCGTTAGAAAAGAGGGACAAAGAACATTGCGAAAACCTTGAGGTTGAAGGGAAGATATATATAGAAAAGACTCCGGTTAAGGAAGGGGATCAAGGAAGACCAAATTCAGGCAGCACTCCGGTTGAAAAGAAAAAATAATTGAATAAGAACTTGATAAGGTGATAGAACTTGAAAAGAGGGCATGACACTCCGGTTAAATGGACAATCATGAAAAGAACATGATCTTGACAAACAAGAATATGGTTGAAGAGAGCAACATCACAATGCCTCCGGAACGAAAGAATAGAATATAGATAATTGGAAAAGAATGGAGAAGAAAATGCCATCTTATACCACAAAAGAGCTTGAGAAGGCATCCTTAGGAAACGGGTCGAGCGGAGTTGTTGGAAAACCAACAACGAAAGGATAAGCTTGATATGGTCTTGTGGAGTACATCTCAAGTTAAGAGCTGAAAACCTGCCACTCATGGGAAAAGAATTGGGTTGATATGAACAAGGATACGAGAAACTTATCTCACCGGAAGGATTAATGAAGAGCTTGGAGTATTTATAAGCACCATAGATAGTAACAATCCTTAGGGAAGGCTTAAAGTGAAATATAACCCAAGATAACTCCAATGACGAGATTGATGGATTTGAAATATCTCATTCATGACAACATGTGAATCATGAAACAAGAACTCAAATTATCAAGAATGCCATAATACCAGCTCCAATGACATGGTTGAAAGAATTGCACTCCGGATGCAAGATGAAGAAACTTAAGCTCCTTAGAAAAGAATCTTGATGAACGCTTCGAGAAGGAAATAAGTCCTTGATGAACCATCATGTAGAACCTTCATGAGAACTCCGGTAAACAAAAGGTAACCAAAAGAAGGAGAAGTTGAAAACACAAGGTAAAACCTTGTAATGATTTAGATGAAACTCCGGAATAAGGAATTAATCACTTGGATGAACAAGAATAAGAATTATGTTATGATTGTCCTTCACCAATAAAATTGATGATAAACAATGGATTTGGCACACTACTTATTCTCTTTGAAAAAGATAATATAGATATAGCGTCAACTTGAGAAAATCTTCAATGAACCACCGGTAGGATTGGAACAATGAATAAATTGATATGATAAACGAAGGAAGAGAAATCTTGAATGAACCACCGTAAGAATAAAAAATGAACAAAGAAAAGATAAGGAAGACACCGGGAAGAATTAGCAAATGAATGAAGATGCTTGAGAGAATTTAGACCCATGAGAACGAAGAGATCACGAGCCGATTAGAGATCACTTGAACGAATCACCGGTAAAATTTAGAGTATGAGAGCTGAAAGCTGGAATGAATAAATCTTAGATGGTGGGCTCTGGATAATCAAACTGAAAAGACTCCTGAATCACTTCGGATGGGTGGAAAGAAATCTCACAATCGAAAATAATTATGAGAGGATGGCAACAAACTAGAGCCACGAATCTTGAAGAGAATGAAGCAAGATATGGAGAAAAAACTCTTCTTCAGTCTTCAAAATCTGAGAATGATGATGAGAAACACCACCAAGAATTGTTGAGATACCCCAGGATGGAAAATTATAAAGGTTGAACCAATGATGAAAAGAATTTGAAAGATCTTGGAGAAATACATATGACTGATGATAAATCATTCTTACGTCAAACTTCAAAAGGAAATTTGAGGATAGCTCCAGGAAAATAAGAAGAGTCAGGTAAGATCCTGGGAAAAGACCTGTGGGTTAGGGCCCACTGAAAAGAAGCACCGTTGAAATGATTTAAAAGAGAGAATGCACCGGTTGAATTAAATGACTTGAATGAGATAACAACCTGGAAAGATCTTGAATGAATGCAGAGTGGAAAACACGAATCTTCAAGATATCTTGAACAGATTGATAATTGAAACGTGAACCTTCTGAGATATCTTCAGCACTCCGGAACAAATGAATAGTGAGAAGTGAATTATTTTGGGGTGCACCGGTATGAGAAAAGCATTGGGCAAAATGAAAAGGAGTATGCTCAATACCAAAGCTTGAATTAAATCCACCGGAGAAGAAAAAGAATGGATAATGGTGAACTAGAAACTTCGTTAAAATCTTCATGAGCATCACCGGGTACGAACATGAAGGAAGAAGAATGGAGAGACTTCCATAATAAAATGGATACTTGATAAAGAAATCCGAGTCCTAGGAGAAAAAAAACAAAGGGAGGGAGGGTGGGAAAAACAAAGACAATTTGAAGACGGATGAAACAAACAACGTTGATGAAAAACTGAGATTGGATCTTGCGGATGTTGAAATGATCGGATCCACTTGAAGAGAAAACACGCCGGTGAAAAGGATTGACAAGACAATCTTGATGATCAAGAAGGATTTGTATCCACATATAAATATGAGAACACCGTTTAGGAAAGGTATGGAATCAACATTTGACATCGAAGCAACTCGAATACCACGACTCAAAACAAAAACAAGGGATTGGCTTGCAAAATAAGCCGGAACAAACATATGATAGAGATTTCGTCCGAAGTTTTCGTGGTGGGGCCTACACGGGCTCGATCATACAGCACCATCATGTACAAGGCAGTGCACATGACATACGAAGCGTCCCCGAGTTGGCATAGCCAAGGACTCTTTAAGACACAACAAGACCACTGTAAAACCGACCGTGAATAGGCGGACCACTAGACGTCGAACTCCAATTTCATATCATACATCTGTCGGAAAGATAACCTAAGAGCTACTTGAATTCCCACTTATGAAACTCCCGAACCTTTCCGGTTATGCAATCAGGTGTTGGGGATACAGGGGAAGCATAATATCTCACCCAAAACTAGCAAATCCTACATCCAGCTGTATCCATCCTTCAACACATAACCAAGAAACCTTCGGAAATCATCTACCTCAACCTTTGAAAAGCATCCGGTATACAAGTTATGGCGATACTCCCGAACTCCCGCCCCAGTACTGGGTGGCGTCGAGGTTATCTCACCAACGAACTGCATAAAAGAGATTTTTGATGTCGGCGTACTAAACTCAGGTATTCCAGAACTGCAACAATAAAATTATGACGACAACACCTCAGAGCTCAACTCCCCGGGACACTTCCACAAAACCACTGACAGGAGGCACCAAGACAATGTTCTCATCATAAAACAATCAGAAAGATTCAAAGATACCCGCGTGATCCTAAATTTTTTTTAGTGAAATTTGAGAAGAGAAGAGTCAAAACTCTACGTAAGGATGCCTTACCAGAGCGATGAGGAGACTGGGAAGTAAAAAAAATTCCTAAACTCTCCGATATATAATTCCTAAATGACTCAAAACATTTTTTTTCTAGACACAACTCGGCCGCTAAAAACGATCAAGCAATGGGGCTCCTAAGGTCGGGGAAGGCTCTGATTACCAACTTATAACACCGTCGATGCGACTATAGCTCCCACGTGTCGAGGCACGACTTAGAGACATAATTGCATTGAAGGCATATGTCGCAAGTTAGGCAATCTTCACAACATCCCATGTAATATGAATAATAAAGGGGAGATAACATAGTTGGCTTACACTCGCCACGTCAATCAAGTACATAAATAACATTACATCATCCAAACACTCATGGCCCGACTACGGCGCCAAAATAAAAGATAAACCAACAAGCGACACGGTCCCGATCACCCTCAACTGGGCACCACTACTGATCATCGGGAAAGGAAACATAGTATCGTTGAGAGTCCTCGTCGAACTCCCACTTGAGCTCAAGCGCGTCTCCTGGAGCGTAATCATCAGGCCCTACATCTGGTGTAATAGTAATCTGTGAGCCACAGGGACTCAGCAATCTCGCACCCTCGCGATTAAGACTATTTAAGCTTATAGGCAAGGCAAGGTAAATAAATATGTGGAGCTGCAGCAAGCGACTAGCAAATATGGTGGCTAACTTATTCGCAAAAGAGAGCGAGAAGAGGAGGCAAAGCGCGAGCGAGAAACTAGAGAACAACCTGCGCAAGCATTACTCCAACACTGTGTCCATTTCCCGGAATCCGCCGAGAAGAGGCCATCACGGTAACACACACGGTTGAAACATTTTAATTAAGTTAAGGTTCAAGTTATCTACAACCGGACATTAACAAATTCCCATCTGCCCATAACCGCGGGCACGGCTTTCGAAAGTTCAAATCCCTGCAGGGGAGTCCCAACTTAGCCCATGACAAGCTCTTACGGTCAACGAAGGAATAGACCTCCTCCCAAGACGTTCCGATCGGACTCGGTATCTCGGTTCTTCAAGACACTTCGACAGGTTAAAACAAGACCAGCAACACCGCCCGAACGTGCCGACAAATCCCGATAGGAGCTGCACATATCTCTTTCTCAGGGCACACTCAGATTGTCTAAACTTCTGGTAGGCCAGCCCAGAGTTGCCCCTGGTAGCTACCGGCGGCTGACAGTTTGGACCAATACTCAGAGGAGCACTGGCCCGGGGGGGGGGGGGTTTAAAATAAGATGACCCTCGGGCTCCGGAAACCCAAGGGAAAAAGGCTAGGTGGCAAATGGTAAAACCAAGGTTGGGCATTGCTGGAAAAGCTTTAATCAAGGAGAACTATCAAGGGGTTCCCATTATAACCCAACCGCGTAAGGAACGCAAAATCCGGGAACATAACACCGATATGACGGAAACTAAGGCGGCAAGAGTGGAACAAAACACTAGGCGAGAGGCCGAGCCTTCCACCCTTTACCAAGTATATAGATGCATTAAGATAACATGGCAATATAATGATATCCCAACAAGTAAATAAATGTTCCAACAAGGAACGGCCTCCAATCTTCACCTGCAACTAGCAACGCTATAAGAGGGGCTAAGCAAAGCGGTAACATAGCCAATCAACGGTTTGCTAGGACATGGAGGGTTAGAGGTTTGACATGGCAATTTGGGAGGCTTGAAAGCAAGTGGTAGGCATCGTAGCATTGGCATAGCAAAAGAGCGAGCAATCTAGCATAGCAAAGATAGTAGTGATTTCGAGGGTATGATCATCTTCCCTGCAAAGTTGTCAGAGTTGACTGGATCCTCGAAAGCAAACTCAACGGGCTCCTCGTTAGCAAACTCGTCTCCCGGCTCTACCTAAACAAGACAAACAAGCAACAAGCACACAATCAACCACGTGCAAGGAACAAACAATACGAAGCAATGATGATATGCTATGCGGGATGCGATGCGGGATGCATATGCAAGATATGACAGGAAATGCAAGAACCTGGCCTCAACTTGGAGATCCAAGTAGGCCACTGGAAAGATGAGATTAAATCGCTTGAAAACGATATAAAGAACGCCGGAATCGGAGTTACGGTTTGGAAATGGCAAGCGATTCAAAATATGGCCACGTTCTGCGATTTACAGCAAGTAGCCAACTAAATGCAATGAGATGAACATGCTACAGCACTCAAACATGACAAAAAAATACATGGCAGGGATGCATTCAAGATTCTTAACAAAAGTCTAGCACTGAGCTATGGCCAATTCATCCATTAACAGGTTCAAACAAGCATGGCAAAAATGCATATGGCAAACAGATTTCAGACTTAGTGAAATTAACACTTGTCTGGAATTTCAGATTTGGTAGCACTCTTCGGAGCAACAAAACTACATGCTACAGGACCTGAACATGGCAAAGTAAAGCATGGCATGGAGCAACTCAAAGAGCTTAACAAAAGTCCCTTAGTGACCTTGAACCAAAAGGGATCAGAAAATACAATTGCAAGCATGTGAACATGACAAAAACATAATCAGTTTTCAGACAGTGAAAACTGGCACATGCTGAAACATAACTCAAGTAGGCATGTTTATGAGCTCAATGCACTCACTACGGTGCAAGTCATGATAAGCTAAGCATACACCCATCAATAAGGCACAAAATTCAAGCTAGACATGGCAAGAACAATAGCATAGAATGCACGGATCAACTACAACAACATCGGCAAAATTGCAAACAAGTTGACAATCTGCCCAGATTCAGAAAGTAGCAAAAGTAGAGCTCGATTGACTCAAGCTAGGGTGCTCCATAATTGCAAACAAAGACATGTATGAATAGAGCACTACAATATTAACAAAACATCCTTACTGATCATCCTCAAAAGAGGCACGGATCACTAGGAAACAACATGAACATATGGCATCATGAGATAAATAGATCAAGGACTTAGTGGAAATGCTGTCCCTGAAATCAGAATTACCAAGTGCACCACTTTGCAAGCTTGTGATAGTAACCACACACATCACAAAAATACATGGGTTGCACCTCTGGAAAGATGACAAAACCCTTAACAAAACATATGTAGAACATCAGGGCATAGCATGCACACATTAATCATGGCAAAAATGACAAAAACCTAAATGGAGCAGCAGATCTGACAATTATCTCAAGTAGCCTCCTTCTAATAGCATTTCGAGCATCAAGATGAACTCAAATGAAAATGATGCAATGGAATGAAATGATGTAC
This sequence comes from Triticum aestivum, assembly GCF_018294505.1. Classification (NCBI taxonomy): domain Eukaryota; kingdom Viridiplantae; phylum Streptophyta; class Magnoliopsida; order Poales; family Poaceae; genus Triticum; species Triticum aestivum. The sequence goes on along the minus strand of NC_057806.1, from coordinate 315,662,682 downwards.
TCTCTGAGATGAACATTTTGATAGGCTATATGAATAAATCGGAGCTACAGATGCAAAGTTACGAGGCTAAGAACATGAGCACTTGGATCAGGAAAAACCGAGGACTTAGTGAAAAAAAACCACCTAGGGTTTACTGTTCATCCGATCTGGATCTGCGCGCAAAACGAGGATCGTCGGATCCTCTCGCCGGAACAGGGGGGCGCGGTGGCTGGAGGAAGGAGGAGGCCGGCCCGGGGCTCGGGACCCGAGGGGCGGCAAGGGTGAGGCAGCGAGGCGAGGGCAAGGTGGCGGGGCGAGGCCGGACGCCGAGCTCGCCAGCGCGGAGCATCTTGGCGGTGGCCGGAGTGACGGCGGTGGCCGGAGTGACGGCGGTGGCCGGCGCGCGGTCAGGCGGCGCGGAGGGAGGAGAAGCA
>NC_057806.1:315635123-315661591 GCF_018294505.1 Triticum aestivum | reverse complement strand
GGGGGGGGTCTAAATATAGGCATAGGGGGAGCTAGGAGAGTCCAAATGAGGTGCGGTTTTCGGCCACGCGATCGTGATCGAACGCTCTAGATGATGGAGAAGGCTTAGGTGGGTTTTGGGCCAAATTGAAAGGGTGTTGGGCTGCAACACACACGAGGCCTTTTCGGTCCCTCGGTTAACCGTTGGAGTATCAAACGAAGTCCAAATGGCACGAAACTTGACAGGCGGTCTACCGGTAGTAAACCAAGGCCGCTTGGCAAGTCTCAGTCCAATCCGGGAATGTTTAATCCCCACACACTAAAGAAAGGTAGAAATGACCACCGGAGGAGAACGAAGCGCCGGAATGCAAAACGGACAACGGGGAAAATGCTCGGATGCATGAGACGAACATGTATGCAAATGAAATGCACATGATGACATGATATGCAATGCATGACACGCAAGCAATGACAAGGCAACAACAACGAATAACTGGACGACACCGGGCACATCGGTCTCGAGGCGTTACAAGAGCCTCCATGAAGAACTTCGGTAATAAAAGAATGATCAAAAGGAAGTGAAGGATGAAAGAATAAGATTGAGGCCTTGCAATGATTGGATGAAGCTTTGCGACGAGATAAAGTGGAAACTTGGAACTCCGGAAGAAAAGATAAAGCATCTCGAACCGAGAATGTGATATGATGAACCACTCCAGAAAGAAGAAATTAGATCACTTGAATGAAACAATAATAAGAATTACGTTATGCGTATCCTTCACCAATTAAATTGATGACGAGCAAACGAATTTGGCATACTACTTATTCTCGTAGAAAGGATTAAGATGGATATAGCGCCAACTTGGGAAGGTCTTCAAAGAACTACCGGTAGAATTGAAACAACGAATAAATTGATATGATAATGAAGGAAGAGAAATCTTAAACGAACCACCGTAAGGATTGAAAAAGAACGTAGCAAAGGCACATTTCACCGGGAAGAATTGGAAAACGAAAGATGATACTTGAGAGAATTTAGATACATGAGAACGATGAGATCACGAGCTGATAAGAGAATACTTGAATGATGCACCGGTATGATTTGGAGAACGAGAGCTGAAAGCTGGAATGAATAATCCGAAATGATGGCCTTCGGAGAATCAAACTGAAAAGACTCTTGAATTGCTCCGGATAGGTGAAAATAATTCTCACAATCAAAAACAATTATGAGAGGATGGCATAAAGCTAGCACCAAGAATCTTCAAGAGAATGGATATGATTGCAGAGAAACTCTTCTTTGGTCTTCAAATGTTGAGAATGATGATGAGAACCACCACTGAGAATTGTTTAGACACTCTGGGAGAATCAAATGTGAAGAGGTTGGGCCAACGATGAAAGAATTTTGAAAGTTCTTGGAGAAAGACATTTGACTGATGATAAATCATTCTTATGTCAAACTTTGAGAGAATTTGAGAATAACTCCGAGAAAATAAGAGTCGGGTAAGATCCTAGGAAAAGACCTGTGGGTTAGGGCCCACTCAAAAAAACACCGTTGAACAATTTAAAAGAGTGATTGCACTGGTTTAATTATGTTGCTTGAATGAGATAACATCCTCAAAAGAACTTGAGCAAACTGAGAATTGAAACGGGAATCTTCTAAGACATCTTCATCACTCCGGAATAAATGAATGGCGAGAAGTGGATGATTAAGAGGTGCACCGGTATGAGAAAGCATTGAAACGAGGAAAGGATATGATCAAAAAAGCTTGACTTGAATCCACCGGAGAAGAAAAGAATGAAGACTAATACACTTGAAGCTCCGTTAGTATCTTCCTGAGAATCACCGGATAAGAACATTGACGGAAAAGAATGGAGAGACTTCCCATAAATAAGATGGATATTTGATTGAGAAATCTGATTCCTCGAGGAAAAAGGGGTGGGTGGGCGGGAAAACAAAGGCAACTTGGGGACAGATGAAACAAACAACATTGGGAAAAAACCGAGAGGTGATCTTGCGGATGTTGAAATGATCAGATCCACTTGAAGAGAAACACACTGATTGAAAAGGATTGACATGAAAATCTCAATTATCATGAAGGTTTGGTATTCACATAGAAATATGAGGACACTACTTAAGGAATGTATGGAATCCACACTTGACTTCGAAGCAACTCGAATACCACTAACCAAAACAAAACAAAGGATTGACTTGCAAAATAAGCTGGAAACAAACATATTATAGATCCCATATCATATCATGTGTCTGTTGGAAAGATATCCTACGTGATACTTGAATTCCCACTTATAAACTCCTGAAACTTTCTGGTTATGCAATCAGGTGTTGGGGATACAGGGGAAGCATAATATCTCACCCAAACTAACAATACCTACATCCAGTTGTATCCATCCTTCAACACATAACCAAGAAACCTTCGGAAATCGTGTACCTCAACCTTCGAAAAGCATCCATTATACGAGTTATGGCAATACACCCGAACTCCCGCCCCAGTACTGGGTGGCGTCGAGGTTATCTCACCAACAACTGCATAAAAGAGATTTTCGATGTCGGCGAACTTAGGTATTCCAGAACTGCAACGATAAAATTGTGACGACAACACCTCGGAGCTCAACTCCCCGGGACACTACCACAACCCCTAAATGTTAGGAGGCACCAAGAACAATGTTCTCGTCACAAGACTATCGGAACGATTCCAAGATACCCGCGCGATCCTAATTTTTTTTGTGAAATTTAAGGAGAGAAAAGCCAAAACTTCTAAGTCAGGAGGCCTCACCAGAGCGACGAAGGGACTGAGGAGTAAAAAGAATCCTACTCTCCGATATATATAATCCTAAGACTCAAAAACATTTTGTTCTAGGCTCAACAACGTCAATGATTCGATCAAGTAGGGGGCTCCTAAGTCGGGGATGGCTCTGATTACCAACTTGTGGCACCCACAATGCGGCTATATCTCCCATGTGTCGGGGCACGACTTAGAGGCATAGCCACATGGTAGGTTTGTTGCAAGAGGGGTAATCTTCACACAATCCCGTATACTGAATAAGAAAGGGATAAAGAGTTGGCTTACAATCGCCACTTCACACAATACAAGTTAAACATACAACATCCAAAATAAAATCAAGGTCCGACTATGAAACCAAAATAAAAGGAAGACAACCCCAAATGCTAGATCCCCGATCGTCCCAACTGGGCTCCACTACTAATCAATCGAAAATGAAACAACACAACGAACAAGATCTTCATCAAGCTCCCACTTGAGCTGGGTTGCGTCGCTTGCACTGGTATCATCGGCACCTGCAACTCTTTGGAAGTATCTGTGAGCCACGAGGACTCAGCAATCTCACACCCGCGAGATCAAGACTATTTAAGCTTATGGGTAGGAAAGGGTAGTGAGGTGGAGCTGCAACAAGCACTAAGCATATATGGTAGCTAACATACGCAAATAAGAGCGAGAAGAGAAGCAACGCAACGGTCGTGAAGCTAGAAATGATCAAGAAGTGATCTTGAAACTACTTATGCGCAAGCATAACACAAGACCATGTTCTCTTCCCGGACTCCGCCGAAAAGAGACCATCACGGCTACACACGCGGTTGATTCATTTTAATTAAGTTAAGTGTCAAGTTCTCTGCAACCGGACATTAACAAATTCCCATCTACCCATAATCGCGGGCACGGCTTTCGAAAGTTCAAACCATCCAGGGGTGTCCCAACTTAGCCCATCACAAGCTCTCATGGTCAACGAAGGATATTCCTTCTCCCAGGAAGACCCGATCAGACTCGGAATCCCGGTTACAAGACATTTTGACAATGGTAAAACAAGACCAGCAAAACCGCCCGATGCACCGACATCCTGATAGGAGCTGCACATATCTCGTTCTCAGGGCAACACCGGCTGAACACTACGTACAGCTAAAACCAGCCCTCAAGTTTCCCCGAGGTGGCGCCGCAAGTGGATCTGGTTCGGATCAACACTTAGAGAAGCACTGGCCCGGGGGGGGGGGTTAAATTAAAGATGACCCTCGAGAGCAGTGACTCCCAAGGGAAAAGTAGGTGCTGATGAGGCAAAAGGTAAAACTAAGGTTAGGCCTTGCCGGAGGAGTTTTATTCAAAGCAAACTGTCAAGGGGTCCCCATAACACCCAACCGTGTAAGAAACGCAAAATAAACGAACATAACACTGGTATGACGGAAACTAGGGCGACAAGAGTGGAACAAAACACCAGGCATAAGGCCGATCCTTCCACCCTTTACCAAGTATATAGATGCATTAATTAAATAAGAGATATTGTGATATCCCAACATATCCATGTTCCAACATGGAACAAACTTCATCTTCACCTGCAACTAGCAACGCTATAAGAGGGGCTGAGCAAAAGAGGTAATATAGCCAAACAACGGTTTGCTAGAAAGGTGGGTTAGAGGCTTGACATGGCAATATGGGAGGCATGATATAGCAAGTGGTAGGTATCACGGCATGGCAATAGAGCGAACAACTAGCAAGCAAAGATAGAAGTGATTTCGAGGGTATGATCATCTTGCCTGAGATCCCGTAACGAAGAAGAACGGGTCCATGAAGAAGACAAACAGATGCGGTCAAACGGATCCTCACAAACGCAACGTTATCGGAACTAACCCGAAGAGGAAACACCAGAAAGAAGCAAACAACATAGTAAACAACCACGACATAAACATGGCATGATGCACAACCAAGTATGATGCATGTACGGTTTAATGAAGCATGGCATGGCAAAGTGCACAAACAAAACTACAAATTAAGTGGAGCTCAATATGCAACGAGTTGCATATTGACGAAACACCACAACAATTATTTAGCTCTCTCTCATTTATGTACCCAACAATATTAAATGTTGTTAAACATGACAAGAGGGTGAAGCATAAACAAACTAACTATCTAAGCAATTTAAATGGGGCCGGATACAACAAACAACAAACCCGAGAAATCCCCATGTGCATATTTTAGATTTGGTATTGTTCTATCCTAAGGCATTTTTTAATGTTGTTAGACATGCAAAGTAATGCCACTATGTTAAACTAGGCATTTTCCTACCCCATTTACATATAAAGTTTGTTAGGTTTGGAGCTACGGTTATTTAGTTATGAATTAAAACATTTTAACATGTCATAAGAGCAAATTTAAACAAACAACATTTTAAACATGGATGAAAGTGGCATATTATGAAACTACACAAAATTCTAAGCATGTTTCTTATAAAGTTTGTTTAATTCTGATGCACGGTTGTGGAGTTAGGATATGCGTGAAATGCAAGGGCTTTTCTGTAAAACTGGTAACTCTGGATAAATGGACAAATCGCAGAACGAAAAAAAACAAAGATAATGGGCCGAAACAGAACAAAACTGGGTTGGGGGAAGCTCCTCACATTGGGCTTGGCCCGGTTGGTGGAAGAGGCAGGCTGGGCTGGAGGCCGGTGCGCTGGGCCTCAGGTGGTTCGCGGTCCACGAGGCCCAAAGGCATGTCATCCTCGTCCCCGGTCCTGCTGGATCGAGGGAAGACAGGGATGGCGGCACTGCGAAGCTCGGTGGCCAGGGTCGGCCAAGGCAGAGGTCAGGGACGGCGGGAATAGCCAGATCCGCCCTCCTGGCAGCGGATCTGGCCGGCAGTGGTGGAGCTCATCGAGCTAGGAACGCCGCCATGTCGGGGTTCCTGCGGGGAGAGAGAGACCATGAGACAGAGAGGGAGAAGGAGAGGGAAACGGGAAGGCACATGACAATAGAGACAGGGAGGCGGGGTCCTCAACTCCGGCGAGGGGCGGACAACAAGGAAGGTCGGCGCCGGCGCGGGGAGGCGAGGAGAGCTGCGGGCGATGGCGGGCGTTGCTGCACGAGCGCTAGGGCAAAAGGGTGCTATAGGCGGCCCAGATCTGGCCTGGCGCGGGCCTGCGACGGGCTCCGCGGGCTGTGGCGGCAGGGAGCGGGCAGGGGCCACGTGGCTAACGCGGAGTGGAGGAGGGCGGCACTGGTTGCTGAGGTGGCACGAGCGGGTTGGTGGGGAGCGTCCGGCCGGCGGCGGCTGGAACGTTGGATGGCGCCAAGTGGCGAGATGGTTGCGGTGCGGCACGGAATCTGAGGAGGGGGAGGCTAGAGGTAGGGTAAGGTCTAGGTTGCCCAAAATGGACTATGGGTGTCCATATATAGCAAATTTGCTAGGGTTTGGGGTTAGGAGGGGTTTCTGGACCCTCCGATCGCAATCGAACGGTTCCGGTCAGAGGAGGTTTAGGTGGGCTGCAGGTGGGCTGTGAAGAAGGGCTTGGACTGAGAGGAGAGGGGAGAGATGCAGCCCGACCCGGTTTCCGGAGACCGAAAACGTCCGACGGTTTACCGACTACTATTGCCGCTATATTTATCCGTTGGGGCATCAAACGCACTCCGAATGCGTTGAAACTTGGCAGGCGACCTATTGACAACAAAACAACACCGCACGCAAACTTTCATCGCATTCCGAGAACATCTTCTGGCCACTTATAAAATAATATTTCGGATGTGCCGCGGGCGCGTGCAAGTGTGTCTGGGCTCAGAATGGACAACGGAAAGAACCGGGGGAACCCGGACGAATGCAGGTTTTGAAAACATGATGATGCAATGCACATGATGGCATGACAAGATGCGACTTGTAAGTGAATGACATGGCAACAACAACGAAAAACTGGAAGACACCCGTCGCAACGGTCTCGGGGCGTTACAGGGCCACTCCGGCCCCCCTTGGCCTTCTTCTCCGGCTCCTGATAGGGCACCGGGACCAGCATCTTCGCCAGGAGCGGGATGACTGGTTCCTCGGGCAGCGGAGCCAAACATTGAACCCGCTCCGCTTTCTCTGTCCATACCTGAAAAAATAAAAATAGTAAAGTTTAGATATCCCCCTTGAACAAGCAAGTAGAGGATATGCCTTGAGACATGAAAGACTTACCTCACTGGCAGGATGGACAAGATCGTGTCGGTGGTCCGAGTCTAGGGCCGGCGGCGTCTCATTGCCCTTAAAAAGCAACTTCCAGGCATCTTCGTGAGTGGTTCCGAAGAGCCCTTCCAAGGTTTGGTGCTTCTTCTGATCGAATTCCCATAAAGGGAAAGTTCGGCTTTAGCATGGGAGGATCCGGTGAACTAGCATCACCTGGATCACATCGATGAGCTTGATGTTTTTATCCACCATGCTTTGGATGCGCGTCTGTAGCGCTATCAGTTCGTCCAACGAAGACCAGTTTGGGCCCTTCTCTATCCAGGAAGTGAGCCGCGTTGGAGCTCCGGACTTTAATTTGGGAGTCGCGGCCCAGGTGGCGTCGTGAGGCTTTGTGATATAGAACCACAGTTTCTGCCACTCCTTGACAGTCTCCACAAAAGTACCTTTGGGCCACGTGACATTGGGCAGCTTGCTCACCATGGCACCTCCGCACTCTGTGTGCTGGCCATCCACCACCTTCGGCTTCACGTTGAAGATCTTGAGCCACAATCCAAAGTGGGGTTGGATGCGGAGGAAGGCCTCACACACGACAATGAATGTCGAGATGTTGAGGAAAGAATTCAGGGCTAGATCATGGAAATCTAGCCCGTAATAGAACATAAGTCTGCGGATGAAAGGCTGGAGAGGAAACCCTAACCCGTGGACGAAGTGGGGGATGAACACCACCCTCTCGTTAGGTTTCGGGGTGGAGACAATTTGCCCCTTGGCTGGAAGCAGGTGGGAGATTTCTGTCGCCAGATACCCGACCTCCCGAAGCTTGGTGATGTTCTTCTCCTTAACAGAGGAGGCCATCCACTTGCCTTGCCCTCCAGATCCGGACATGGTTAAGTGCTTCCTTGAGGCGGAAAAGATGAGGACTTGGGCGCTGGAGCTCGAGAATGGAAGGGAAGAGAAAGAGAGAAGGCGTGGGTGAAGAAAGGGAATCCTTATCTCCTTATAAAGGCAATGAATACCAAGCGCCTCCCCGCTCACCTTAAAACTCGCCTGTTACCAAGGGCTGTGCAAACGACATGGTTGGATTACCCATGCCCGTATTGATGAGAATCCCGCAATAGGGGGACACGATCACTGCTTTGACAAGACGTGCCAATAAAACCGCGTCTTGAAATACAAAGCGGCATGCCAAAAAACGGTTTGAAACAATGACCAGTCAGATGAGATGTCACATTGCGAAAAGTTGTCAATGGATTTGACTCATGAAATATTATACTCTCTGCGGTTGTGTGTGGTACTTGTGTTATAGATCCGTATACATTCTTTGCGTCCGAAGACTATTTTCGAGAAGGGAACCCGCCTTGCAATGCCGAAGACAGTCTGCGCGCCGGACACCTTGTCATTGAAGCCTGGTTCAGGGGCTACTGAGGGAGTCCTGGACTAAGGGGTCCTCGGGCGTCTGGCCTGTTAGCCATGGGCCGGACTGATGGGCTGTGAAAATACAGAGACCAAAGACTCTGCCCCGTGTCCGGATGGGACTCTCCTTGGCGTGGAAGGCAAGCTTGGCGATCAAATATGAAGATTCCTTTCACTATAACCGACTTTGTATAACCCTAATCCCCTCCGGTATCTATATAAACTGGAGGGTTTAGCCATTACGATCCCGTGGTAGATCAACTCTTGTAACCCTTATACTCATCAATATTAATCTAGCAGGACGTAGGGTTTTACCTCCATCGATAGGGCCCGAACCTGGGTAAACATTGTGTTCCCTGTCTCATGTTACCATCAACCTCAGACTCATAGTTCGGGACCCCCTACCCGAGATCCGCCGGTTTTGACACCGACAGAATCCTCCAAAAGAATCCTTCAGAAATCGTAGTACATTATCATTGTAAGCTTGGAAAAATGTGTCACAAATTGAATTCCCTTATGGTTAAGATTTAACAGGAAAGGAACATCACCTCGATATATAGCTTCTCCAGGCATGGAAAGCATCTCAGGAAACTGACAACTTGCTCCAGGTTGGGGCCGATAGATTCTAGTGCCAAGACCTTCACTCTGCGCAGTTTCAGGGTCAAGCTTGTCGGAATCATTTTCTGAATGACAGACGAACAAACATCTTCAAAATTAGAAATAATGTTAATTTGTAGAAGGAGAGGTAGAAGGCAGTTGTTGTACCTGAACGGGTGTGGATCCAATAACAACTTCAGAGTATTTGTTAGATGAGTAGCCCACCACTGTCAATTTTGGCGCAGAAATGACAATGATTCTTGTTGGACCTTCTTGATCAACTACAAGTAATCTCTAAAGTTTAGGTGTGTCCTCAATGACCATACCATGGTACACATCTTGTGATGTCCTTCTGCCTCACCAGCAACACACATAAATAGCCCGAAGAGTCATGGAGGTGATGTGGAAGGTACTCAACCCATTGACCGCCTAAAGACGAAGGTACTCGAGTGCAGTATGGCCATGGAGCAGGCGCTCCATGTCACTATTTGAGAGGCGGACGACGACGAGCTCGAGGTGCTCCAGTCGTGGTAGAATAAGAGCGGGCGCGTCATTAAGGGGGGATGGCAGGTCTTGAACTTGGCGACGCGTAGCGTGGGCGCGAGGCGGAGTGCGGACGTTGGCAACGACCACATATGCCCATCATCAAAAGTGAGCTCCTCGAGCTGATCTAGGGTGGGGGATCGGAACCAGTCGTCAAGCTTGGCTCGGTCCTTGCCGTTGGAACGGAACTTGCCCATTCTAAGGCCTCTAGTTTGGCCAAGGTGACTGCCGAGGATCTTGGAGAACGCATCCAAGCTTTTGCGATAGCCATGGCAGAGCTCATGGGTGTTGATGTGGTTGAGAGGGCTGGAGTTCCATAAGGGGCGCCAGTGCCGGGAAAGGACGGTTGTCCGCACCCCATATTTGATTGGGAGGAGGGAGATGATGACTGTCAACATATCATCAGGGAGGCTGCTGAGGAAGTCTAGGCCTGCCGGAGTCGCTTGCGGTTCTAGCTCACCCCGCCTCCGCTTGTTGGCAGCCCCCTTCTCCACCTCCGGAGTCTCCTTGTCAGGAGTACAAGGAATATATAGTTAAAACAGGGCAATAGAAAAGTGTATTGGTAACTAGAAGTTATTAGGTAGGAATATAGTAAGAAAAGGGAATAAATTTGGTTGCTTAAATACTACACAATTCATTTGACATTGCTAGGTAAGTTAACATGCAGATAGTTGAAAAGAAAACTTACTTCGAACAAAGTCTAGACAGATGATTTTGTCAGGGAAGTTAGCATATATCTCATGACCAAGCCCTTTTATGTGCAGTGCAATTTTAGTGCCAACTTTCAGTACATAAAACTTAGAAATTTCTTTCCAAAAGCCAGTGCCAAAATAGGAGTCACCATGTTCATCAAGTCTTACAGTAGCAACGATTGTAAATCCATGGTTTATGTGCAGTATGACATCCGTGCAGTCTTGATCTATGTAAAGGGAAAGATTGTGCACTACATAATCTGTTGCATAGCAAGGGATGCACTGCAGAAAATGGTAGGATTATTAAAGAATATATGGTAACATGCAAATATGGGCCCAAATTGAAAGAACTGTACAGCAATTGAAATCGAAGGACAAAAATCAACAATTAAATAGATAGGGTAAACATGTTGTCATGGAAATATGAGAGTGATCGAAATAACAATACATCATTAATTTGCCTAATATAGAAAGAAGAGGGGAACCCCCCCCCCCCTTTGATGTATATGGTGCATGTGGCACCTTTTATCCAAATGTAGCAATATTTAGAATATGTTTAGGAAAGTAGGCCATGCCAACCAATTTAGGGTGAGGTTGAACATACCGCGCGTGTCCTCAATTGATCTGGTACAGTGAGATGGAATCTCTGGCGGAGGTCGCAAAGCCTGATGTGTCGATGCACTGTACATTATATTAATGAAAGAAAACCCTCAAATCAGCTCGAATAAAAATGAATTCACGACAATTTCCACTCGGTGATAAAAGGAGGCAGATGAACTGGGATAAGAGATGAGATAATATCTCATTAAATTAGTTACCTTGTCGTCCATGAGAATGAATCCTCAGTACGGCAGATTCCCCAACCGAGCGGAGCTGGGTCGACCACGAGTAGCGTCGAGAAAGTCGATGGCGATAGGCGGCGGCAAGCGGAAGTGGCGAAATGCTGTGGGCTTTTCCGGGAGCCTGGTGACGGCGGCATGCGTCGAGCTAAGTGTTTACCGCCGCGATAGCCGGTGCCATGGCATAGACGCGGAGGAGCTTGTGCAAGTGTGAATGGGGACCGGAGGGGGTGGCCGGCGGGGTGAGGGTTTTTGTGACGTGGGGGTGGTGAGGGTTTTCTTTTTTCTTTTTTGAATTGGATGGTGAGGGTTTTCTGTCCCACAAAGAATTTTGGAGGCGACAATTTGCTAGAGTGAACCGTGTGTGATTGACGCAACATGCAAAATGAAAGTTGAGGGAGTCCTGGATTAGGGGGTCTCCGGACAGCCGGACTATATCCTTTGGCCGGACTATTGGACTATGAAGATACAAGATTGAAGACTTCGTCCCATGTCCGGATGGGACTCTCCTTGGCGTGGAAGGCAAGCTAGGCAATACGGATATGTAGATCTCCTCCCTTGTAACCGACTGTGTGTAACCCTAGCCCCCTCCGATGTCTATATAAACTGGAGGGTTTAGTCCGTAGGACAATATACAATCATACCATAGGCTAGCTTCTAGGGTTTAGCCTGTACGATCTCGTGGTAGATCAACTCTTGTAATACTCATATCATCAAGAACAATCAAGCAGGGCGTAGGGTATTACATCCATCAAGAGGGCCCAAACCTGGGTAAACATCATGTCCCCTGCCTCCTGTTACCATGCGCCTTAGACGCACAGTTCGGGATCCCCTACCCGAGATCCGCCGGTTTTGACACTGACATTGGTGCTTTCATTGAGAGTTCCACTGTGCCGTCACCATAAGGCTCGATGGCCCCTTCAATCATCGGTAACGATGCGGTCCAGGGTGAGGTTTTTCTTCCCGGACAGATCTTCGTATTCGGGGGCTTCGCACTGCGGGCCAATTCGCTTGGCCATCTGGAGCAGATTGAGAGCTACGCCCCTGGCCATCAGGTGAGATTCGGAAACTTGAACTACACTGCCGACATCCGCGGAGACTTGATCTTCGATGGATACGAGCCCGTGTCAGGTGCGCCGCACAGTCACGACGAGCATGACGTAACTCTGCTGTTGGACAGTATTCGGGAGATCGCATCTGCAACTACTCTGACCGTCAATCCGGAGCAAATCGCGCCATCCGAGAGCGGAGGGATAGACCCCGCCATGGAGGCTGCACTCTCAGTGGCGATAGAGCCGGATACTTACTTCACCCCTTACGAGAGCCATGTCGCCGAACCACTGGATTCGTCTCCGGCCATGGACTCCGAGCCGCCTGCATCCGCGCCCATCGAATCCGACTGGGCGCCGATCATGGAATTCACCTCCATGGATATCTTTCAGCACTCACCTTTCGGCGATGTGCTAAATTCATTAAGGTCTCTCTCCTTGTCAGGAGAACCTTGGCCGAACTATGTTCAGCTAGAATGGGATGCGGACAACGAAGAAATTCGCTGCCCACCCACCACCCACTTAGTAGCCACTGTCAACGATTTAACCGACATGCTCGACTTCGACTCCGAAGACATCAACGGTATGGACGACGATGCAGGAGATGAACAGGAACCACCGCCCACAAGGCGCTGGACCGCCACCTCATCATATGATATATACAGGTGGACACCCCCAAAAAAGGCAACGGCGATGAGACAACGGAAGATAACCCCTCCAAGAAGCTACCCAAGCGCCGACGTCAGCGACACCGCTCTAAGTCCTGCCGCAGCAAAAAGTAGTGATACCGGCACAGGAGATAATAACACTCCAGATAGTGTCGAAGACAACCACAATCCCCTCCAGCACGATGTAGAGCGGGAAGATGAACAAGCTAGCCCCTCCAGAGCAGGCAGCAGATGATGAACCAGAAGAGGACAATTACATGCCCCTCTCCGAAGACGAGGTGAGCCTCGGCGACGAAGAATTTATCGTACCTGAGGATCCCGTCGAGCAGGAGCGCTTCAAGCGCCGGCTTATGGCCACAACAAATAGACTGAAAAAAAGCAACAACAGCTTCAAGCTGATCAAGACTTGCTAGCAGACAGATGGACCGAAGTCCTTGCGGCCGAGGAATACGAACTCGAGCGCGCCTCCAAGAGTTACCCAAAATGCAGGTTGCTACCTCACCTCAAGGAGGAAGCATTGAAACCTCCATCACCAGTGTACAATGCGGCTGACCGGCCACCGCGTGGCCGAGCCAAAGAGGCGTTTCAGCCTGCACCCCGCCGCCACTCAATCAAAACTACCAAGGCCCGGGGCAACACACGGGACCCGCGAGATGTATTGGACAGCAGGGCAAAACTTGCAAGGTCAATATATGGGTCACGGGCACACGCGCCAACACGGGACGATGATCGTCGTGCCGGATACACCAAAGGTAAATCCGGCCGGGCCGAATACAGCAGACAAGACTCATATGAACTGCGTCGTGATATAGCCCGGCACAGAGGCGCCACACACCCCCTATGTTTCACTGATGAAGTTATGGATCACGAATTCCCAGAGGGTTTTAAACCCGTAAATATCGAATCGTATGATGGTACAACAGATCCCGTTGTATGGATTGAGGATTTCCTCCTTCACATCCACATGGCTCGCGGCGACGATCTGCATGCCATCAAGTACCTCCCACTCAAAATCAAAGGACCAACTTGGCATTGGCTGAATAGCTTCCCAGCAGACTCCATCAGTAGTTGGGAGGATTTGGAAGACACATTCCTTGACAACTTCCAGGGCACTTATGTGCGACCACCAGATGCTGATGACTTGAGCCATATAACTCAGCAGCCAGGGGAATCGGCTAGGCAATTCTGGACATGGTTCCTGACTAAGAAAAACCTAATTGTCGACTGTCCGGATGCAGATGCCCTAGCGGCATTCAAGCATAACACCCGCGGCGACTGGCTTGCCCGCCACCTCGGCCAGGAGAAGCCGAAGTCTATGGCAGCCCTCACAACATTCATAACCCGCTTTTGCGCGGGCAAGGATAGCTGGCTGGCTCGCAGCAACAACACATCAAGGAATCCGGGCACTTCAGATACCAAAGATGCCAATGGCAGACCATGTCGTAACAGACCAAAGTGCCGCAACAACGGTGATAACAACGATGATACGGCAGTCAATGCCGGATTCAGAGGCTCTAGATCCGGTCAGCGGAAAAAGCCATTTAAAAGAAGTACTCCGGCTCCTTCTAGTTTGGATCGCATACTGGATCGCTCGTGTCAAATCCACGGCACCCCCAACAAGCCAGCCTATCACACCAACAGAGAATGCTGGGTGTTCAAGCAGGCCGGCAAGTTAAATGCTGAAAGCAAGGACAAGGGGCTGCATAGTGACGACGAGGAGGAGCCCCGGCCGCCAAACACAGGAGGACAGATGGGGTTCCCCCCACAAGTGAAGACGGTGAACATGATATACGCAACCCACATTCCCAAGAGGGAGCGGAAGCATGCACTAAGGGACGTCTATGCGATGGAGCCCGTCACCCCAAAGTTCAACCCATGGTCCTCTTGTCCGATCACCTTTGATCGCAGGGACCACCCCACCAGTATCCGTCATGGCAGATCCGCCGCACTGGTCCTAGACTCCATCATCGATGGATTTCACCTCACTCGAGTCCTTATGGACGGCGGCAGCAGCCTGAACCTGCTCTATCAGGATACAATGCGAAAAATGGGTATCGATCCCTCGAGGATCAAACCCACCAAAACCACCTTTAAGGGCGTCATCCCAGGTGTAGAGGCCCGTTGCACGGGCTCAATCACACTGGAAGTGGTCTTCGGATCACCGGCCAACTTCTGAAGCGAGGAGTTAATCTTCGATATCGCCCCGTTTCGCAGTGGCTATCACGCACTACTCGAACGAACAACATTTGCAAAATTTAATGCAGTACCACATTACGCATACCTCAAGCTCAAGATGCGAGGACCTAGGGGGTCATAACAGTAAATGGAAACACAGAATGCTCGCTCCGCACAGAAGAGCACACTGCGGCCCTTGCAACAGAAGCACAAAGCAGCCTTTTAAGGCAAACCACTAATTCAGCTTTACAGCCCCCGGACAAGCGAGTCCGGAGTAAACTGCAACAGGATCGCTTGGCACGTTCAGAGCTCGCCTAGCAATTCGGCCCCAGTCCCAGTCCCAGTCAAGCGACGAAAATCGTGCCGCGCGTACATAATTACGCACTGAAAATACCATGGACATAGGTGGGGCACGATCAGGGCACGTCCCGCAATGCGGCTTAACCGCCCTAGGGGTTGTATACCTTTATCATTTTTTCTCTTTCAGGACCTAACTCTCTGGAAGCCCTTTCCGGCAGTACGATTGCCGGACACATTACGGGAAGGAACAACCAATGCGGCAAGAAGCTAAGATGTACACAAGAACCCCTAGGTGGTCTCTAATAATAATTGATATACCCGCTTTCTACTATCCATACGCAGCTTGCCGTTGGATGGGACATTTCGAGTAGTCCTACTTTCTGCTTATTGCACTACTTGTACCAGTACGCTTCGACGTATTATTTAAATAACAATGCATAGCATTAGTCTATTATTGCATTATTTATCCTTTTTTCTCTTATATGTCCATTTATGACAATCCGCACCCGTACATTCGGGTACGGTCAGTACGCCGGGGGCTTTCGTTTACCTCATAATACGGCGCGAGAAGTCCGAACACTTTCGACAGTGCGGCACCCCGAACTTATAGCACTATATGCATCAGCTCTGAATCATGTCTTGGGTCAATAGTTGGGTTTGCCCGGCTCCCATGCTTTGGTACCTTACGTTCCGCTATATCGGCTAAGGTAGCGGTGGGAGAACTACTACGATTGTGTCCCGGTTCTTCCGGACGAGCACCTTAGTAGAGAAAGCCGAAAATTGACTGTCATGATAAGGCGAGAGACTGGTCGCTGTTCGAGAGGTCTCAAGTCCTTAAAGAATTTTTTCGCTTCAGGCGAGGAGTCGGCCTTGCCCGTCTTAGGCGTGTATAGCGCCCCAAATTCGGCCTTCCGAATGCTAGGGGCTTCGCCAAGATTTAAAATTGTAGACTTCTATGGTTAAGTGAGAGTGATGAAGCCTTATAGTCCGATTGCCTGGTTCGTTGCGCTGAACACCTCCCTTGAAGGACCCAAAATTGGGGTAAAGAGTGCTCAGGTTTATCCCGAACACCCCAGTACTAGTTACATGAGGGCAGAAGCCGACGACTGGCCAACTCTCAGATGTTATAAACGACCGCACAGAAGGTAATATTTTAAATTAAAAAAAGCGTTGCATAGCGCAGATGACTTGTTTCACATTACAGGATCACACGAGCATGTTCATTCAAAAATTACATCCCTGGCACATTCATCCGCCACAAGGAGGGAACCCTTCAGGACACTCTCATAATACATCTCGGGGCAGCGATGCTCCTTGCCCTCCGGTGGCCCCTCCTTCACCAGCTTCACGACGTCCAGCTTCGCCCAGTGCACCTTCACCCGGGCAAAAGCCCTGCGCGCACCCTCGATGCAGACGGACCGCTTTATGACTTCAAGCCGTGGGCAGGCCTCCACAAGCCGCCTCACCAAACCGAAGTAGCTGCCGGACAGGGGCTCGCCAGGCCACATCCGGACTATAAGGCCCCTCATGGCCTGTTCGGCCGCCTTGTGAAGCTCGACCAGTTGCTTCAGCTGGTTGCTCAAGGGCATTGGGTGTTCGGTCCTAGTATACTGAGACCAGAACAACTTTTCCGTCGAGCTCCCCACCTCAGCTCGCTAAAACTCCACGGCATCCATTACACTACGGGGAAGATCTGCGAATGCTCCTGGAGAGCTCCGAACTCGGGTAAGAAAAAGGAAAGTTTCCTTCACATGCTTGCTTTGCATAATGAATGCCTTACCCGCTGCTATCTTCTTCAGTGCATCAATCTCCTAGAGGGCCTTGTGGGCTTCAGCCTTGGCGCTCTGGGCGCTTTCAAGCGCCTGCGCGAGCTCGGACTCTCGCGTCTTAGAGTCAAGCTCCAAGGACTCATGTTTTTTGGCGAGAGCCTCATGATCTTGCTGCACCTCGCCCACTCAGGCTTCTTGCTTCTCCCACTCGATGCGCTCCTTGGCCGCTTTGTCTTCGGCCTTGGACAGCGCCTTCTTCAGGGTCGCCACTTCGGTCGTGGCCCCTGGCAAATTCATGATGATCCTATTATTTTACAACCGAACTTCTTTTCAAAAGCGTAGACAAGGTATTGCTTACCTTTGCTCTCCTCGAGCTGCCTCTAGGTAAGGCCGAGCTCATTCTCGGACCGCTCCAGGCCCTGCTTCAGTGCAGAGACCTCCGCAGTACTTGCGGCAGCGGCCAGCAGTGAAGCCTGCACATACACATAGACATATTCTGATCAGACTCCTGAGGCATCATTTGATCCTCTATTCGTCTTTTCTTCTCGAACGCCGAACAGAGCATCAGGGGCTACTATCTGTGCGGTAATATTTTATTATATTTTGATTGCTTACATCAAAGCCTGTTAGGAGGCTGGTGCAAGCTTCAGTCAGTCCGTTTTTGGCAGACTGAACTTTCTCGATCACCGCACTAATGATAGTGCGGTGCTCTTCATCGATGGAAGCACTGCAAAGTGCTTCCAGCAAGTTGTGCAGTGCCTCTAGATGGACAGAGGACACCGGCGTGGGCAGCTGGCCCCCCTTAATGGGGGATCGCTTGCCGGAGTCTGGAACCATCGAAGGTTCCGACGCAGTGTTCAGCTAGGGGCCAAACTCGGAACCCGTGGGAGTTTTGCTCCCTTTGTACCCAAGTTCTGGGAGGTCGCCTCGAGGCGCCCCCAGGACCACCTCCCCTTAGCTCGATGCCTTTCGAGACAACACCTCGATGTTGTTCGTAATGCGAGGGGTGGAGGCAGTCGGAAGAGAACCAATGTTCATATTCGACGAGTCCAATGAACCGCTCGACGAGGATACCTTGAGATGAGCTCGGGACAAACTGCATAATCATGTTCGGCATGAGGAGAAGCAGTGCAATAAAACATACCATGAATTACTATGGTGTCCGGATACTTACAACTTCGCCAGGGGCTTGACCCTGGGTAGGCACTCGTCGCCGATGTAGGCGGCCGTCGTGGAGCAGTCCAGAGGGAGGGTCCTTCCCTTCTTGGACCCTTCGGCCTCCCCGATTGGGTCGGCCTTCCTTTTCTTGTCTCCCCCAGCTGGGGGCGAGAACTTTCCTCCTCCTCCTCCTTGTTTTCGTGGGAGGAGTGCGCGTCGGAGTCATCGGACGATGAGTCCGATACAACCTTGCGCCGAAGACCCTTTCGGGTCCCCGTGGCCTTCTTCTTGGTCTTCTTTGCCGGCACCTCGTAAGGTGTCAGAGCCAGCATCTCCGTTAGGAGAGCATCTGCGGGATCTTCAGGCTGGGGGGTCGGGCAATCGAGCTGCTCTGCTGTCTTTATCCAATCATGTTAATGGCATGGGAGCTTAGATCCCACACGTCATTTAACTGGGGGGAATAAATACCCTGTGAGATACAAAAACTTACTGGATTGTCATGGCGCTTTGCACTGAGTCCGCGGTCCTCGGCGAGGGAATGAGGTACCCCGACGCCCTTGAACAACACCCTCCAGACGTCCTTGTGCGTCATGCTGTAGAGCTCTCACAAATTGAATGCCCGTCGTTGACACGGGAGAATCCGGCAAAAGAGCATGACCTGGACCATGTTGACGAGCTTGATTTTCTTGCTCATCATGTTCCTGATGCAGGTCTGGAGTCCGGTCAGCTCTACCGAAGAACTCCAGGACAGGCCCTTCTCTTTCCAGGTAGTGAGCCGCGTGGGGATTCTGGATCGAAATTTGGGGGCCGCCACCCAGTTGGTGTCGCGTGGCTCGATGATGTAGAACCACCCCGATTTCCACCCCTTTATGGTCTCCACATAGGAGCCTTTGAGCCAGGTGACGTTAGGCATTTTTCCCACCATGGCGCCTCCGCACTCTACTTGCTGGCCGACCACCACCTTCGGTTTAACATTGAAGGTCTTCAGCCACAGGCTGAAGTGGGGCCTGATGCGGAGGAAGGCCTCGCACACGACGATAAACGCCGAGATGTTGAGGATGAAATTAGGGGCCAGATCATGAAAATCTAGCCCGTAGTAGAACATGAGCCCGCGGACAAACGGGTAGAGGGGAAATCCCAGTCTGCAGACGAAGTGGGTAAGAAAAACTACCCTCTCATGGGGTTCGGGCATAAGGATGAGCTGCCCTACATCTGGCAGCCGGTGCGCTATATCCGCAGCCAGATATCCGGCTTCCCGTAACTTTGTGATGTTCTCTTCCGTCACGGAGGAGACCGTCCACTTGCCTCCCGCTCTGGACATGCGTGGAGTGGTTTGAGAAGAAAGACGCAAACTTGGGCGCTAGAGCTCGAGTGTGCGAGAATGGGTAAGCAAGGAGGAAGAAGGCGTGGGTAAAAAGGGTGAGTCCTTGTCCCTTTATAGGGGTGGAAGAGGCGATGTGCCTCCCCACTTGCCTGATAAAACGCTTATTCCCCAAACGCCATAATTTATGGCACGGTTGGGTTACCCACGTCCGTATTGATGAGAATCCCGTAATAAGGGGGACACAATCTCTGCTTTGACAAGACATGTCAAGAAAACCGCCTCGCGATATGTGCAGTGCTGGTTGAGAAAAACGGTTTGAATAATGACCGGGCCATGACATGATGTCGTGTTGTCATAACGTGTCAGCAGATTAGATTTGTGGAAATATTATTCTCTCTACGATGGTGTGTGGAACTTGTTTTGCAGAGCCGGACACTATCCTTGGGTTCAAAATCTTCTATGGAGTATTCGGAGGAGGAACCTGCCTTGCAATGCCAAAGACAAATATGCGCGCTGGACTCATCGTCATTGAAGCCTGGTTCAGGGGCTACTGAGGGAGTCCTGGATTAGGGGGTCTCCGGACAGGCGGACTATATCCTTTGGCCGGACTATTGGACTATGAAGATACAAGATTGAAGACTCCGTCCCGTGTCCGGATGGGACTCTCCTTGGCGTGGAAGGCAAGCTAGGCAATACGGATATGTAGATCTCCTCCCTTGTAACCGACTCTATGTAACCCTAGCCCCCTCCGGTGTCTATATAAACTGGAGGGTTTAGTCCGTAGGACAATATACAATCACACCATAGGCCAGCTTCTAGGGTTTAGCCTCTACGATCTCGTGGTAGATCAACTCTTGTAATACTCATATCATCAAGAACAATCAAGCAGGACGTAGGGTATTACCTCCATCAAGAGGGCCCGAACCTGGGTAAACATCGTGTCCCCTACCTCCTGTTACCATCTGCCTTAGACGCATAGTTCGGGACCCCCTACCCGAGATCCGCCGGTTTTTACACTGACAAAAGCCATTGCACACGGTTCCAATTTTGGGAACCGTGTGTGATTGACGTACTACCTCCGTCCTAGTTTATTGGTCCCCCTTTGTAATTTTTACCAAATTTTTACCAAATATTTAACTAAGATATGTTTATGCATGTCACCAAAAATTATATCATTGAACACTATGCTCAAATACCCATCCAACGATATAATTTTTGATGACTTGCACTAACATTTTTGTCAGTTAAACCTTTGGTCAAAATTTAACACAAATTACAAAGGGGACCAATAAACCATGACAGAGGTAGATTCCATCAACCGAACTGGTTGCATCCATATCCCACAGTTAGACATAAGTAAACATAGATTAAACATACTCAGACATAGATAGTAAGCGTACACATACATAAGCATCGTTCAACCATAAGTACATAGTCCAACTGTCATTAAGCATACTCAAGCGTACATAGTTCGATCCATCCCACATCTCATCTCACATGCCGGCACGATCCTCAAGCTTCTCCAGGTACTCGGTGTACACACCGTGCGCCACTCTACGAGAATACTTCTGCTTGAAGGAGCCAACGGCTCGTCCTCTTGCATGCGCCAAAACACTTAGATACGTGGCATGAAGCTTGTGGTTGCAAAATGGGCATCGATTCCCTCATAAAGCTCCCTCAGGATTTGCCTCTTGTACCTCCTCTGGCCATCTTCATCCTTGTTGTCCACATCATCAGACAACACGTATACAAATAGTAAAAGAAATTTGGCATCAGATCAATGATTACATGCCATGAAGTAGGATTAGGAATTTATGGCTATTTATTTATACGTATCCAAAGATCATGGTTCGATTTTTAAGCACAGTCGTCTATGTACAGACCAATCTTGAAGAAAATAATGTCACAAACATATGTAGGTCATTCAAAATCAATTGTCAAGTCCTGGCTAGGAATTATTAGCACAGACACTAACACTATTCGGATTACTAGAAGAAATCATTTGCATAGATGAAACAGCTAATCACTTATTACTTGTACCATTCAAACAATCAATACACGACACGTATCTAACGAAACTTACTCAGATTTCATGGATTGGGAGAACATAACCATATGATTTCTATTCCAAAAAGGGGGAGGTAGGAGTAACCAGAGAAACCCTATGATCTATTTGACACATAAATGGGTATAGATGACTAACTAGCTGTCCGTCGTCGTCGGAGTCGTCTCTGGAGTGGTCGTCAGAGTCGTCACTGGGGTTGTCACCAGAGTCGGTGTGGAACTCCACCTCTAACTATGGAAGCTCGACGCCGTCGAAGGCGTCAGGGTGCAGCGATAACTCTCCGGCGGTGACGGCAACCTCTGTCTCCATCTCCACGTCATGCTCCGGTGCTTTAGCAGCCCCGGCGTCGCCACTCCCTCCGATGGGGCGCTTCGGCAGCATCCTCATACACTGACGGCTTTGAGAACTGAGAGCGGCGTCGAGGATGCAAGCGGAGAGAGAGGATTGTGTGTGTGGCGGGGATGGGGGTGCGGCCGCTCGGGCGCACCATTAATATGGAGTAGTGGGAGTTGTGGGGGAGAGGCGGGCGGCGGTCAAACTGATGGCTTGCCTCCCCGGTGAGCCTACGCACTAGACTGCTGGCATGACTACCAAAGTTTCACACAGCTACTCGCACGCCTCCCGATGACACTACCCAGTGAGCACGCCTCCATCAATTCACACACCTGCACGCACGCCTCCCCGTCTGCCTACGCGGCGGACTACTCGCATGCGTCCTGTCAACTCACGCATGTTCGCACGGCACACGGGTCGCACGACCACATGTATTGTTTTTCTATTTGGATGATTAATGTTGTCGATTTATTGCTTAACTGAAGCATGGCACGTATCCATTGTTGGATTAACGCTCATGATTCGAATAAATAACCCGTTTGGGATATTGGTTTCCAATTATTAATAATCTCCCGTTTGTAATTAGATAAAGATTACATCAAAACTGGTCTCAAATTTGACAAAAAAAAGTACAATGCCACTTTGTATTGGTGTCCATATGACAACACGATAAGTTTCATGAACTTCAAATAAGTTTTGGATGTACTAGAATTTAAAAATCAAGATTCTCAATGTTTGAAATTTGTTGCACGGGGAGTAAACATGCACCTAGTGAGACACATGTGTTTTTGCAATCCATTTAGGTGCACTGTCACGTGTGCATGTACCTCAAATTTTATTTTTGCACATTATACCCGTAGAAAATCAATCAATTATTGTACTAAAACGTCTTAATGATCTCTATCATTTTTTCAAAATTGAAACGCCCCTCATTTGGTAACATATGTTCACCGCGGGATAATTAATTTAACATGCATCGTATTTGCGGTGGATTTGCGGTGTGTTTGTGTGTGTTTGGGGGTGGTTGGTGGCTCGCAGTACACTACGAGTTGTGATCCACCGTGTGGGTTCGCCGTTTTGTTAGGCAGGTCGGTGCCACATCAGAGTCGTGAAATCGTTGTTTAAAACATTACACAACCCTTTCATACATACATGTTTTGGCCACATGCAGTCGATGGTTGTCCTACACGACACTCGATACTTGTGTGTGACGCTTTCTGTGGCCCCGCGAGGTCATCGTCCATCACTTTGACGAACAGCCGGCAGTGAGGTTAATTTGACTAGCATGGTAGAATCTTTTTTGTTTGTGTAATCGTGGTATATAGTACGTGTCAGAGAGGTGGGAGGGGACTAGCATATATACTATACGTACGCGTTCATGAACAAGTACACCTCACTCAGTGTCGGGACTTTTTGGTTTCCTAGGCACGTGCCACATCAAAATTTTGAAATTGGCTCTTCAAACATCACACAACACCTCTTTGGGCCACATGCATGCACGCGGTGGTTATCCTAGCTAGGACACTCACGTGTGACGCTTCCATCTATGGGCCCACGAGGCCATCATCGATGCATGCATGCATCACTTTGACCTACATCGGGAGAGGTTAATTAATTTCACCATCGATGAGGATTCTTTTGGGTTGTACGTATTACGGCAGGAGCATATAGTATGCGGTGAAGAGGGGGGAAGGGGACCATCATATGTAGTACACTTCATGAACCTCGCTCTGTGTGGGTGCATGGTTTACGGCTTTTGAGGCATGTGGCACATCAATGTTGTGCATTTTGGGTATTCAACACACACACACACACACACACACACACACATATATATATATATATATATGTATATATATATATATGTATATATATATATGTATATATGTTTGGCCCACGTGCAAAGTGGTGGTGGTTGTCCTCTCGCACCCACTTAAGCGGTTATCAGCGATATCGATGCTTTCCATCCGTGGGCCCGCTTGGTCCATCACTACTTTTTGCCTGACAACAAGAGAGGTTAATTGACTCAGGAGGGGATTATTATTTTTGCTTGTAATACGATATATATAGGCCATGCTCTGGGATGACATGCATGATACAGTTTGAGCACACACACATGCATGTGTACGCATGAATCCCTCCCATCGAGTCGAAGTGGCTAGTACAACGACACGTCATGAACCGATCTCGCTTTGTGTGGGGAGCTAGTGTACGATTTTTGACGCACGTGCCACATCAATGTTGTGAAATGGTATTCAAACACGCATGCACGCATCACCTCCATACATATGCATGTAGTGGTTGCCTTTGAACGGTACACTCCCTCGCATGGTTATCAGCGACAAGCCTATATATTCATGGGCCCGCGTGGACATCCATGATCACCTAGACCAACAACAACATAGGTTACCATGGCAGATTCTTCAGTTGGTTCGTGTTATCGTAGTATAGGTTATGGTGAGATTAAGACCATAAGTTTCAGTGCATATACTATGCACGCATGCATGCATGAATCCCCGTCGTTTTGGCTTGAAGTGTGGTGTAACATACATATGCATCATCAACCTAACCCTCACTCAGTGTGGGGATTTCTAGTTCGAAATCACGGTGCCACATCAAAGTTATTCCATTGTTACTCAAAAACACACCTCTCCATACATATGTTTGGGCCACACGCATGCAGTGGTTGTCTTTGGGGACTAGCTACTTGTGTGATTATTGGCGAGCTAGCCCATCTCCGGGGCCGCATGGACGGCCATCACTTTGACCAACAACAAGAGAGAGGTTGTACGGCCAAGGTGGATTATTCTTGGTCCATTTTACGATCCATCTTGGTGAGATATGTGAAGGAAATATGCCCTTGAGGCAATAATAAAGTTGTTATTTATATTTCCTTATATCATGATAAATGTTTATTATTCATGCTAGAATTGTATTAACTGGAAACTTAGTACATGTGTGAATACATAGACAAACAGAATGTCCCTAGTATGCCTCTACTTGACTAGCTCGTTAATCAAAGATGGTTAAGTTTCCTAGCCATGGACATGTGTTGTCATTTGATGAAAGGGATCACATCATTAGAGAATGATGTGATGGACTAGACCCATCTAGGAGGTGGCGCCCCCAAGGGGAGTACGAATAGGACTAGGGGAGGGGGCGCGGTCCCTCTTTCCCTCTCCCTCTCCATCTCCTTCCTTCTTCTCCTACTTGGACTAGGAAAGGGGGGGGGCGATTCCTACTTGGAGTAGGATCCCCCCTTGGGCACGCCCCTTGTGGCCGGCCGACCTCCTCCTCCCCTCCTTTATGTACAGGGAAGGGGGCACCCCATAGACACACAAGTTGATCTTTAGCCGTGTGCGGTGCCCCCCTCCACAGTTTTAGATCTTGGTCATATTGTCGTAGTGCTTAGGCGAAGCCTTGCATGGGTAACTTCTTCATCACCATCAACACATCGTCGTGCTGACGGAACTCACCCTTGGCCTTAGATGGATCAAGAGTACGAGGGTCGTCACCGAGCTGAACGTGTGCAGATCGCGGAGGTGCCATGCGTTCGGTACTTGATCGGTTGGATCGCGAAGACGTTCGACTACATCAACCGCGTTACTAAATGGTTTCGCTTTCGGTCTACGATGGTACATGGACACACTCTCCTCGCTCATTGCTATGCTTCTCCTAGATAGATCTGGCATGATCTTAGGAATTTTTTTAAAATACTACGTTCCCCAAAAGTGGCATCAGAGCCAGGTCTATGCGTAGATGTTATATGCACGAGTAGAACACAAAGAGTTGTGGGCGATAATAGTCATACTGCTTACCAGCAACGTCTTACTTTGATTCGGTGGTATTGTATGATGAAGTGGCCCGGACCGACATTACATGACCACGTTCATGAGACTGGTTCTACCGATGTGCTTTGCACACAGGTGGCTGGTGGGTGTCTGTTCCTCCAACTTTAGTTGAATTGAGTTTGACTACGCCCGGTCCTTGTTGAAGGTTAAAATAGCAAACCTGATGAAAAATCGTTGTGGTTTTGATGCGTAGGTAAGAATGGTTCTTCCTAGAAGCCTGTAGCAGCCACATACAACTTGCAACAACAAATTAGAGGACGTCTAACTTGTTTTTGCAGGGCATGTTGTGATGTGATATGGTCAACACTACAAAAAATACACATCCGTGACATTTTGGGCCGAACGAATTTTTTTTCTGTCATACATATGACACTTCTATGACGATAATTGTGACAAAACTCGGTATCATTATAGATGTGGTGGGCTCCTACTTCTATGACAAAAAATCATGACAGAAAATGGGCTTTTCGTCCTGGGCGGGCCAGAGACGCAGCTGCATGACATTCTTTGGGCCGTCCATGATGGAAAAAACCATGGTAGAAGCGAGGGGGAGGAAAATTTTGGGGAGTTCCCGGTTACAGTGGGAGGTCGGGGGCCGAACTATGCGCGTTTCTCTCGTACACGTACGCGCGTGTGTGCGGGGCGTTGGCTCTAACTGAACCCGAGCAAGGCATTGGGCTCTAACCGAACCCGAGCAATTGCACTGCAGGCTACGCGTTACTGAACCCGAGCGATCGATCGATGGCTGTTAACTGAACCCGATTGAGCAGTTC
>NC_057806.1:315576855-315634736 GCF_018294505.1 Triticum aestivum | reverse complement strand
AGGACCCTGTGGTGTTGCCTCTGGATGAACAGGACCCCGATTGATCGAGCCGGTTGGGGCTAGATGAACAGGACCCCGTGGAGGGCTGGATAAATAGGACCACCCCATGGAGGGCAGGATGAAAAGTAGATGGTGGAGGGCGGGATGAACAGTAGCCCATGGAGGGGTGGTTGAACAGGAGCCCGTGGACAGGGTTGGTTAAACAATAGCCGGTGGAGTAGCGCGCGGTGGAGGCTGGATGAACAGGAGCCCGTGGATGAATAGTCGCAGGTGGAGGCTGGAGGAGGTCGACGGTGGATGAATAGTAGCTCGTGAAGGCTGGAGGGGTCGAAAGTGGAGATGAACAGTATCCGTGGAGTCCCGTTTTGTGGTACGCCACACCCCTCCCGATCAACAGGACCCCTGTTTCGACCATAGGAGGTCCGTTTCCTCCGTTTTGCGGTACGCCAGACCCCTCCCGATGAACAGGATCTAGTTTTGAACGTGGCCGGTCGAACACAAGGACGTTTCCTCCGTTCTGCGGTACGCGAGGCCTCATTTCCATCGCCTGTTCCGTCCAAGGCCTCCCGATGAACACGACGCATTCCGTTGCCTCCCAATGAACATGACGCATTCTGTTGCCTCCCCGTGAACACGACGACGATGCTGTTTCTCCGTTCCGACCAAGCCATGTACACGAGCCCTGGCCGTACGTATGCGCGAGTAGGCGTTCGAGACCCCGCCCGTATGTACACATACGTGGCCATATTTTCTTTCTTGCACCCTGGTCGCTGTACATACGTGTACATGCTACGTGCGCGCCTCTACTACGACACGTGCGCGCCTCTACATCGACCAGTATATATGTACGTACACGTTCGCGACCAGAATGACAATGCTACGTACGCTTCGACCAGGTGGGTCCCGACTGTCAGGCACTTCCTTGTGTGCGAAGATGTAGCTGGTGGGTCCCAGCAGTCAGGGGAAAACATTTTTTCACGAAATACGGTGGCCCGTCTGGTGGGTCCCCGCTGTCAGGTGGAGGAATAATTATTTTGCGCGTAATAAGGAGGCACTTCCTTGCTGCGGCCGTGGACCCAGCTGTCAGTGTCTCCACGCACAGTACTCTTCCAATGGAAGTCGGTTGTTGACCACATTGACCACGCCACGCTGAGAGCACCACGGCGGTGGATGACGGCGAGGCCTAGGAAGGGGACGACGCAGAGCTGGGGAAGACGCGGCAGCGGAAGCCCGCGCGGAGAGGAGTACGAGGGTTCACTAGTTCGGCTGCGGTGTGAGGCTGCCGTCGCCGCAGGGCCTGGCCAGCGGTGGGAATAGTAGGGGCGGTGAGGCCTCCGCGGCAGCACAGCCGGCCATGGGAGGCAGGAGCATGCGGCACGACCGGCGCTGCTTTGGGCGGCTGGAGGAAGAAGACCAGAGGTTGAAGAAGCACTACGACTGTTGGATGGATATCGTACGGTCACTGGAGCTAGAATCGTTCATATTGACTAAGTTGACAAAGCCCTTCGTCCCCGTCAACTTAGTAGGCCCACAAGTCAGCCTCCCACCAAGGTGGGTCCCAGCTAGGTGGGGGAGTATTCATTTTTTTGTGCGTAATAAGGAGGCACTTCCGGTGGGTCTGAGCTGACAGCGGGGGGAACGTTTTTTCGCGAAATACGGTGGCCCGTTCGGTGGGTCCCAGCAGTCAGGGGGAAAGGATTTTTTTCGCAAAATACTGGTGACCCGTCCGGTGGGTCCCCGCTGTCAGGTGGAGGAATAATTATTTTGCGCGTAATAAGGAGGCACTTCCTTGCGGCTGCCGTGGACCCAGCTGTCAGCCTCTACACGTACAGTACTGTTCCGATGGAAGTCAGTCGTTGACCACATTGACCACGCCGCACCGAGAGCAGCACGGCGGTGGACGACGGCGAGGCATAGGAAGGGGACGATGCGGAGCCGGGGAAGACGCGGCAGTGGATGCCCACGCGGAGAGGAGTATGAGCGTTCACCGGTTCGGCTGCGGTGTGAGGCTGCCGTCACCGCAGAATAACAGGGGGTGTGGGTGAGTAGAGGGATGCCCTGGCCAGCGGTGGGAGTAGTAGGGGCGCTGAGGCCTGCGCGGCAGCACAGCCGACCACGGGAGGCGGGAGTAGGCGGTCCCGCCGGCGCTGCTTTGGCGGCTGGAGCAAGAAGATCAGAGATTGAAGAAACACGATGGCCATTGGATTGACATCCAACGGTTACGTCTGCTAGAATTTTTTGTTGACGTATATAATAACTAAAAAAATCTTGCATACGTGTCAACTAAACAGGCCCACAAGTCAGACCACTCCCACTTTTTTTAATAATTTATATATAGCTCATGGCAACTTCTTATGCAATTTATTGCAGTCGTTTTTTTGGTTGGCCAGGGCCAATTTCGCATATTTCTGTGGGTTCCAAACTATTTTTAATACCGAAATGTCCAGCCAGATTTAAAGTACTTTGAAGATATATTTAAATTAGGTTAATGCCCAATGAAATAGGAATCTGAAAATGTAATAAAATTCAGAAAATATAAAGCAATTGCCAATTTGTCATCTATTTTTATATTTACAACCCATTTCATATTACTTTCAAGATTTGCAAGGCGTCTTGAAAGAGTTGCAGCCCATCAGGGCGTAGAAAAATAAGTAGGCCTGGATTGGGTATTCTTCAGAAAAAATAAACTGGGCTCATTTTCACAAAGAAAAAATAGCTGGGCTGGTCACATGGTGAACATAAAATATAAGCCTGGGCTAGACGGGCCACAACCCAGTTCAAACCCTGCTCCGTCTCAACAATGCCAAACAAAAAATACTGCTCGAGTAGCTACGTCCCAGGTGTCAGCCGATCTTGTGATGTTCTCTTGTCTATTGACTATATACGCTCCCAATGTCGTGGGTCCCAGATGTCAGGAAAACACTAGGAGGAAGCATTTTATTTTTCATACGTTGACGTGGTGGGCCCCTACTGTCATCCTCTCCACGTACTTCTGCCGATTCCTATTGTTTGTTGACCATGTTGACAACGCGAGAGGGCGGCGCCGCGGCGAGCGCACCAAAGCGTGCGAAGGACGTCGGCATTAACGATTTAGGAGACGGTGGGGCGGCGATGCGTGCGCTGAGGCGCAGCCAGCCGTGGGAGGCGGAAGCAGGCGGCCCCGCCGGTGCTGGTTTGGTTTTGGCGGCTGGAGGAAGACAGGACTGAAGAAACACGACAGACTGTAGTACTTAACAACCTCAACTGAAACCAACAGGGGCACTTAACAACCAAAGCTGAAAGCAGTATGAGTAATTATACAGGTTCAACCGTACAAAGCACGCCTCGAATAGTGCTACTTCTCCTACAGTTAACCAAGGGTGAGGCTGCCAAGCCCCGGGACAAGGCCCAGGCGCCACCCCGCGCATCCACAACCTTCTGAAAGCGGCTTCATCTCGCAACGTGGTCAATAAATAGGATATTCGCTTTAGAGCCATGGAAAAGCATGAACATAATCTTCTGTCCTATTCTCCAAGATGGACGGGCCTTCATTATTTGAGACCACCCATGAATAAGTATCTTTTCACCTCCAAGGGGAATTGAGTAGGTCGACATAAACATCATGTTGTGACCAAGCGCAAGTCTGACCCGACCATGGTCAGGCATCTGTATAGGAACAATAGAACTCGGCAGTTCCTGTTTCAAGAAGATCACAACTGTAAAACTGTGTATAAGCAATAGTTTATGAACAACATATATAACAAAAAACAGCTCGTACCATAAGTTTCTCGACACAGTTGGACCTGTTCAACGAGTGCACCAGTGGCACACATATCCCACGTGGCCTTCCACCATTGAAACGCCCCACAAGGACCTCAAGACGATCAATAAAGTGTAGGAACTTGTGGATGTCGATCCAGTCAACTTCAGTGCCATTAGTAACAGCCGAGTTATTACAGATTAACAAACGAGCAAACTGCTTTACTATGAAAAAACCTACACGTGCCGCCAATTATGAGAAAAAATTAGTTAGAAGTAGCATCTTCGTGAGAGATTCGTTGCTACTTCTAAAGTTAAATTGTGATTAGTTAGACAGAATAGGTGGATTAAGAAGTAATCGAGGCAACAAGCAAGAACCAGATACAAAACTAACATGGATGAACAATTGGAACGACGCCGGGGTGGAAGATCGCAGTGAAGATGAGACCAGGTTCTGCTATTTCCATCAACATTCGTGCACCAACTTTCAGTCCGTAACACTTGAGAAAGTTTATCCAAGTTCGGCCATAAAAAAAGCAGCGATCTTCTTGGTTCATGAACCCAACTCGGAACTTATATCCATGGCTTGTCTTCACTGTGACCATTAAACTAGTGTATTCAGTTATGGCAAGGCCGAGCATCTTGAGTACATGTGTTCTGGCAGAGCAAATAATACACTGCGGGAAAAATAATATGAGAACAGAGCATGTTCAAAAAAAACCCACCCTCCCGGATAGAAAAGAGGATTCTAGGAACATACTGTGCGCGTTTCAAAATGCTGTGTTAGGATGAGAAGGAACAAGTGTGGCGTTTCGCCAAGGGCGCAGAAACCTATAGGGTACTCGCACTTTGGGCACTGCAAATGAAACACACTAGATTCAGTAGGAAGAAAAATGCATCAACGGCGGCGGCTGCCATCCTAGGATTACCTGCGACCATGGGACTTGGGTTTATCAGGGATGGATGAAGAATTCATACCTGGTTCTCCATGAGAAAACCCTATGCAATTGCCGAGAGGGGGTTTTCTCTGAACAAGCAGACGAGGGAGAAAGGGATTCAGGCCCAGTGAAATATTGCCGCTTCGTTCGTTCAGCTTACTGCTAAAGCTGGAAAGGGGGGGTTGTGATTTGATGACTCATTGGGCATTACTGCGGCGCTACGACCGGGGTGTGTCTACCGTGAAGTTGTGCACTCTAATTTGTGCATATGGCACGTGGACCCCGTTGCTGGTTGCCCCACATATGAGCGAAAGGAAGTAGAAAGACAGGAGTAACTAGTTACACGTAAATATATTTTTTTGGCAGAGAGATACTCCCTCTGTAAAGAAATATACAAATCTTTTATATCACAGGCTCACCTTGCCGAGAAAAATACTCCCTCTGCAACGCACGGGCATTATGGGGGTTCAGATGAGAATATAATACTCAGATGTTTTTTTGAGGGATAAAAGCTGCTTTATGGAAGATTAACAATCATAGGTATACAAATAATTTCGGGGGTTCCTGTGAGCCAAAGATGGCGTCCACAGGGCAAATAAGTAGCAGCTTTTGCGAGCACATGCGCTTCAACATACACTCGCGTTTTTCATGTATGATCTCCATGGTTTGGAAAATATTCTTCTTCATCTTGATCTCGTCCATAATAACTTTACTGGGCCCCAAGTATGCCTCTCCGATATGCTTGACTGTTGCTCAACAATCGGTGCTAATCTGAACTTGTTGCAGGTTTAAGTCAAGAGCCAGAGATAGCCCCTCGCAACATGCCATTGCCTCTAGGATCTCTGGATCAGTAACACTTTCGCACACCAGTGCCGATGCTCCAAGGAAGAAGCCTGTATGATCCCGGCTCACAACTGCTAGGGCTCCCCTTTCACCATTGCGAGATAACGCAGCATCAACATTCATCTTCACCCAACCCACAGCAGGAGGAGGACGCCACTTCTGCACTGAGCTAGTGCTTCTAGAAACCAGGTTCTGGACTTTGGGCCACAGGCCGACCCTACATGTTTGGGGGCCCATGTGTTCTACCTCAGCGCTTTTCATATTGCAAGCGATCGGTACAACGCTGGTTTTAGATGATGTCGCAAGGCGGATACACAAAATTGAATAAAGCACGGTAGCTGTAGGAATGAAATCGAACGACAGTTCCTAACCAGCAATCAGTGTTGCAATTCTATCAACGATATACCATGTGATAAATAATACTATCGTACTACTTATACACACAGGACACTTGTTTCACCATGCCAGATTATTACATCAAAATCTCTCGGAGGATAGATCAGTTAGGTAGTTGCGTGTTGCTACTGAAGAATTTCAAAGTTGATTTGGACCAGCTCTCCTTGCCGAGAAAGTTCAATTTTGACATCATCCCCTACCGCAAGATATGATTTAGATTTGAACCTTGACCATCCTTTAGCATCAATCATCATGCGACCATCCTTTGTACTTACGATATATTGAGCAGGTTCATTCACACCAAGGTTGCGCATGGTAAGAGAAACTTGGCCGCGGTCGCCCGGATTGTTGAACGACTCCCTCGTTGCTCTAGGAATTCTCTGTTTGCAAACAAGAAGACATACCCAAACAGTTAGATCAACACAGTGAATCATGTGAAACAACATGGAAAGAAAAAAGAACGAAGCACTTGGGCGGCCAATGCTTACCAAGAAGGTGGACATGTCAGTTTTTATAAGGACTTTGGTATATGAAGTGCGAACTACAGCCTAGTCTGTTGCCGGTGCAACTGCATGGGATGGAGCAGATGCAAGTGCAAGTGTTGGTGCAGGTGCCGAAGCCGCCGCTGCTGCCGGAGATGGTGCTCCTTGTAGAGCTGGTGCCGCTGTCGGAGCAGGTGCCGGTGTCGATGCCCGATCCTCCAGTAGATCAGACTGACCCGCTGACGCGGTCGGTGCCCAATCCTCACCTGGATCAGACCGAGTTGTTGCCGCTGTCAGTGCTAGAGCAACTGTCGGTGCTCAATCTGTGTGAGATAGCGGCGATCGTGTCTGGTCTGCTATGATCAGCTTTCTAACTTGACTAGGATCCATGACCGTGATCCGGTCTTTTTCTTCATTTCTTTTAAACGCGAGAAGGACTAATTGTGGCATTTTTGTTAAACCAAATTGCAGTTCATCATAGGGATTCAGCTTGTACTCAGGCAACAGACTGATCCAATTTTTTCCATTAATATATGTGATGGACAGTGCCTTCGTTACTAACACGACATAAGAAGTGAAACCTGCAAAAATAGCCATCGTAGAGCAAACCAAACGGTTTATTCTGTGATGAATGTCACATGGCAAAACCTGCATCATAAAATTGCAAGAAAAGAAAGAAAACATGACATTAAATCAATAAGATTTAGATAGTACATCAATAAGATTTACTTGATGTGACACGAGTGAATCCTTACCAGGAAATCACTATGTTGAAGTACTAAATAGAAGATTGATCATTCAACTACGATGGCATGCAGGGGCCCCGCCTACTCCCACAAGCAGGACAGTCCAAAGGTCGTGACAAATCGTATGGACCGAACATCCATGGGGCTGGAAATCCTGGTGGGTGCGATAAACCCTGCAATGCATATAGACATTGGAGTGTAACCATAACTGATAGACCGTCCTCACAAAAAATATGATATGGATACTTCAAAAAATACAAACTGAATTGAGTGGACAGATATTAACATAGACCGTTCTCAGGTCTGACCACACACCAAAAGCGGCAATACTAATAAACAATACAGGGTTCACAAACACAAATCAAGTACTGAACAATAGTACTTAATACAGACAAGCAAAGTTGCACTAACTAAACTCTACAGACTATTTTTTGCCACCGACCTACGGGATGAACCCCACATAACTGACTAGGCCATGGACTTCGTGTGAGATGTCTACATGCAACATCACCATCTTGTCAACCTTGGAAAACCTAACAGAGTGGTCTTTCCACTCATAAACATGATGATGAAGACAGGACGCATCAGATTTGTTGTGAAGCTTTACAAGAACCACACCCTTCATAATCGAAGGCACAGCCAGGAAATTGTTGTGGTCAAGTACAGCCTCGAGAACACGCCCGACAACAATGCTACAAGAAAACACTAGTTGAGGACACGTGGCGACAAGGACACAACAGCTGGATAGTTCAGTAGTAGAACTCATCATCAGGTCTTCCAGTTCACACGGCATGACTTTGAGAACTTCATCTCCACCGCGGACCTGGTTCTAATTCAAACAGAAACCATATTTTATTACTACCTCTGTTCAGAAATATAAGATGATTTTCGATATTATACTCCATATATGACTACATATACGCACAGAAATGAGTGAACAAAGACACTAGAACATGTCTTCAAAGGAATGAGAGTAGAGGGATTACATGCAATATCCATAACACAAGTTACTGAGGCAAATATACCCTCTTAAAAGGTAGCATTGATGTTCATAAAGTACTCGCTCCGTCCCAAAATTCTTGTCTTAGATTTGTCTAGATACGGATGTATCAAGTCACATTTTAGTATTAGATACATCCATATCTAGACAAATCTAAGACAAGAAATTTGGGATAGAGGGAGTAGTTGAAAGTAATCTATAAGAAATCAGTGTCAACCTCTCGCATGTTTTGGTCAAAAGAGGAATTTAGAACCGTCATTTGGCACACAAAAATCACATGCAGGATCACCCAGAAAGTTGTACTACTAGTACTAGTACTGCGTGTTAGATGAAAAAACACGATCAAGATTGAGAAAAAGATCGTCAAGAAGAGATATTACCTGGACTTGCTTAATGAGGGATCCTGGAGAGGGGGGCTTGGACAGGGCGATGGCTTTGAGCTTGTCTGCGGTAGTCTCGGCGGGGTTCTTGCGCTTCTTCATACCATGAGCCTCGACGGTTTTGGCCGGAGCCATAGACATCTCTTCGGCCGGTGCTCCAGCATCCATCAAGAAACTGTCAAATAGAAATAAAAGAAAAGAAACCATAATCACAAACCCAAAAGAAGAAAAGAGAGGGATTTATAGGATCAGTCTCGGGGTTGCAAGACCAGGCCTTGTCCAGAATCAACACCATTGATGCGCTCACCTTTCCTTCTTTGGGAGAGAAGAACAATGGCAGAAGCAGGTCGGGGTTTTCTTGAAGAAATGAGGAAAAAGATGAGGCAGAAGCGAGGGTTGGGTAGAGATGAAGCTGAGAGAGAAGAGTGAAATGATGGTTGCTTCGTTCGTCCAACTTACTACTAGAAAGGAGGGGGTTTTGTGATTTGACGGCTCATTGGGCATTACTGCGGCACTTCAATTGGGGTAGTCTACTGTCACTCTACTATGGAGTAATTTAGTGCATGGCTGGTGGACCCCGATGCTGGCTATCCCACACGTCGGCAAAAGTGAGTAATTTAGTGCATGGCTGGAGGAGGATCCGCACGGTAGAGTGTGTCCACTATTTTTCAGAATAAAAAATGATTACAGCAAGCGTTTCCACTCTTATGACGGAGGAGTGCGAAACACGGCAGCCACTTGAACATACACAGTGCTCCTACTACTAGGCATGTGCAGTGGTTCATACGTCAGTACTACACAATCTTATTGCTAGTGTAGTAAGATATGATGATAACAAATGATGTTGTGCGCATGTCAACTACTCCTATATGTAACATAGTACCGCTTTTTCGACTGTTCGGTCGAGAATGGACGGTGAGATCAATGTTAACAGAACTAGGTCCACAGCGCACGGAGAGTACGGTGCTACAGTACTCCATGAAACATGAACCACATGAAGCACGAATAGTGTTAGGCAGGGTGTATGAAGGGTGCACGGGATGGGAGCAAAAGTTCCCTTCTCGACCCACTTTTGGGTGTTTGGCAGAATGCATGAAGGGTGCATGAGTCCACACTAGTAGGTTGACAAAAATACACGAAGAGGAAACAACTATATTGAGATGAGAATGCAACCAAACACACCCACACGCTTTGTGCTACAGTGACTGATCTACACCGTCTGAGTTTGATCCAACGGTGATGTTGCGCCGAGACATGGACATGCCCATGCAGAGGGTTTAGCCCGACGACCGGCATCGTCGCACTGGCACGATGGTAGGCATCGCGCAGCCGCAACACATGCATGGCAACTTGGTTCACCAAGTGGCTGAGGCGATCCTAGACCTCATCACGAGCGGCCCGCTCACGCTCCAGCCGGCTCCCCTGACGGCCTACCGTATCTCCCGCTTTCTGCAGCAACGCCGCCGACGCCTCGAGCATCTTTGTGGTGGATGCCTACCGCTTTTGAAGCTCCGTGAACTCCCGCACATAATGGAGGAGCATGGCACTCCTCTCCTCCTTGAGCTCACGGAGCTCCACGTCCATGGCCCTAAGCTCCGCATCCTTGGCATGGAGCTCCTGTGTCAGGAGCCTCACCTCGGACTCCGTGATCTGCTGCGCCGCCATGGCACCAGGTAGAAGCAATGGGGAGAGGAAGCAAAGGGGGCGAAACGGCTGAAAGGCAATGCAATCTACGGGAAGGCGGAGGGAGCGGGGAATCTTTTGGTTTTCACCATGGTAAAACACCAGTCGACGACTTCTCACATCAGGGAGCAGTGGGGACAGGCGGAGTCATCATGACTAATTGCTGCCGCGCCTGCTCCCGTCAATCAAAAAATTAAAAATCCTGCTGCGCCTGCTCCCGTCAATCAAAAAATTAAAAATCCTGCCGCACCCAAACACCAGAGCAACGCCGCGGTGGATATTTAAATTTACCTGGCGGCAAGTAGATAAAAAAGGGGTGAAAAAACAAATGTGGCGGCGGCCTTGCTAATCGGTCGAACTAGCCCAACTAGCTAGCCACCGTGCTTCACTGATGTACTCGGTGGGAAAGGTGGTCTTTCGTGATTTGATGACTCATTTACTTGCTTTGGTGCTACGACCGAGGAGGAACCAAAAAACGCGCGGTAGGGCGTCCCACGTCAGGAAGAATATATGCGTGCACCACCCGGGAGGACCCCAAAACCGTGTGGTAGGGTGTGCCACGTCTCGGCACGGAGGAAAAATGTGCGTGTAAAAATATACTGTACCAGACATAGTAGAGTACCTATGGTTCGACCTCGGGACCCAGCCAGTCGGTTGAAAACACCCCACTAGTCACACAACTTCATCATGCAAACGTGGCACGGAGGATAGATGTGGTTAGCTCCGTCTCAACCAGCCACAACGTCTCTTGTTCTAGGCGATTCTTCTATTTTCCAAGTTTTTTTAGTTGTAATAACACCACGGCAAGCTAGCGCCGCTCTTCGTGTGTGCCCATGCAAAGGTTAGACGATGGAGAGAAGAGAGATTGAGATCGCAAACCTGGGACCCACCAGTAAGTGAGATAACGGCCATGCACGTGTTGACGAGGCACTCCCTCTACTCTACTCAACGCAAGTACTGTATAAAATCAAGTTATGGGACAAAGCCAACAACCGTTCGTTTTTTCAGGCTATCGACTTACGCTTTGTAGTCCAGGTTGCTAGTTCGAATCTTGTCTTTCAGATTTGTTAGTTTTAGGTCCAAATTTGATTAAGGACAAGTGGGACCCCCGTGTGTTGTTCCGATATTTCAGTGTAGGATGGTTTTTTTGAACAAACACTTTGCGCGGTTAGACAAGTAACGGCACGAGTTACACGTTTTTTGCAAGTTTATGAACAAAAATGACAGCGGCATAGAATATCACATCCACCCCGCAGCTTAGATACTATGGTGATATGAGTTTTCACACCGTTGGAAGTGAGATCCAATGGCTTGGGAGTAGTCTTTATAATTATGCGCAATTTCCTAACTCTCCAAAGGTTTTTTTGCAAATAAAACATTCAGGCCTCGTGTGTTCCGCTGCATCTTCGATCCAACGGCTCCCCGGTGCTCATATTAGGTGCTCCCCGTAGCTTAATTACCCGCTACGGTGATTGGAGTAGTTGTGGGCCGAATGCTACGAAAATATAATCTAAACCGACCGGAATAAATACCTACACAAATTAATCCAAGGTTGGAGTGCCCCTCGTAATGTAAATAGCTTCGGCTTTGTGAGGGATGGAGAGGTAGTAGCTTCAACGCATGGAAGATACGGCGTGAGAAAGCGAGGTCAATCGAGAGACATATAGATAGAGAGACAAAGTGAGTGTGGTCCAACATTCATTGAACAAATATATATGCTCTGGAGAGATATTGTCCGATTGAGCTTTTTGGCAAGGGTGAGGGCTATAAGATAGAGCTTGAGAGATGATCCAGTCATAGACGTGTAGATATATTTTGTGCGTGAGAGGAAGCAAGGTCAACCGATCACATAGGGTCACCGTGCGATCGAAAGAGTGAGACAGGTTGGAGAGAGTGACCTAGATAGACGATGTGCGTGAGAGAGTATACATTGTGAATAGGTCGAATTGGGCTCAACATGGTGATATATCGTTTTTGTCCGAGAAAGAGCGAGGTCAATCGAGACATATGGAGAGAGAGAGAGAGAGAGAGATTAAGTGAGCATGGCCCACCATGAGGTCGAAAGAGTGGTGGCGGCTTGGATGGACTGACCTAGATAGACAATCTGTGTGAGAGAGTATAGAGTATGTCAATCGAGGCCTGGACAGGGAGATATATCATTTGTGTGTGAAAGAAAACGAGGTTAAACGAGACTCAAATAAAGAGAGCGAGATTGAGCGAGTGTGGCCCGCCGTGTGGAAGAAAGAGTGAGACAGTCTCGAGGGAGTGACCTAGATATACAACGTGCGTGCGTGTGCATGCACGACAGGTTGGGGGCTAGATAGGCAATGCATGTATTTAGCGCGAGAGGGTGAGAGGGAGAGGGGGGAGAGAGAGAGATCGGCATGGGGTGCAATGGCGGGTGTGTGAGGTAAATACATTTGGTAACAGAGTGGAAAAAGGGGTTGTGTAGTTGAGAGACTAAGAGATCGAAACATGGAGAGAAAGAATGAACGTGTGTTGGAAACCGATAGCTTCCTAAGGTGGTTAGGAGAGGAAGATTGACCGATACAGGAAGTATGTAGGGTTTGTGCGGGGAGGGGGGGCTAAGAACAACATTTGAATGTACATAGTACGAGACTTAATATCGATGTTTCAATTCGGTGTACATTGTAAGATTTGAACCGAGGACCAGGCATACGGGTAATTATTTCGAATTTGTGCCATACTAAGTTTCAAAAAGTTGACATTGACTCAGTTTGTTGTGCTATTTTGTAGGTCATATGTTTGAATCCATCCAAAAGTTTTCTCACTACCATGGTGTTCATCATATACATATGAATTTGTATTAAAGTAGCGTGGACACAGTGAAATGCGAAATCCACGTTAGAATTGGAGATCGCTACGTGACACACACTCTAATTCAAATAACTAACTACGTGACACACACTCTAATTCAAATAACTAATTATGTGACACACACTCTAATCCACGTTAGCGTGGGTACCGTTTCGATTTTTTTCAAATAACTCCTCATTAATTAATTTATAGTACTCCCTCTGTTCACTTTTATAGGACAGTGTGCAAAACAATTCATTTTAAGTTGTCTGAAACGACGTACAAAAGTGAACGGATGGAGTATCTCGTTTTGTATGACTAATTATTGCAAGGAAAACATGGGCATGGTGATACATACAGATTCGTTTGCATTCTCAAATGTAGGCGCACCAGGCAAACCAGGGTCGTGTCGGGGTGGACGCTGCTTCGGTGCCTTAAAGGAAACTTCCTTTGGGTCACTGACATGTGGGCCAGCCACCTGTTGGGCCCATATGTCATGGACACAAAGGCAGGTGCCTTAAGGCACCGAAGCATAGTCCTGTCGGGGTGGTCGCGTGTGTCGGACGGACGCGTAGCACCCAGCCACCCACCCCCCTCCCCCCACCAAAAAGGATGACGACATTATAAGTTCACGCTTCCACGTTTCGGATTGAAATATCTGGCGGCCCCAATTCCAGCCCTGCAAAATCTATCTTCTCCACCGTCCCCTTCCGCACCCAGATTGCTCAAATCCCTAATTCGCCGCCAACCCTCGAATCGCCCCTCGTCTCGTCTCTTTCCCTACCGTTCCCCACCTCTGTGTCGGACGATGACGACGAAGACGACGATCGCGCTTCACCACCGCACCGGAGCTACCTCATCTACGCCCTCGTCCACCGCACCGGGTGGTCCACTGACAACGTCGGCCGCCGCAACCGATGTGCCTCACAGACACCGAGTTCCACCGCATCAAGTATGCTTCACCGACGCCGTCTCCCAGCTCATCGGGGCTACATCACCGAGCACATCGTCGCACCTCCGCCCCCCCGAGGCCGTTGGGGCTTCACCAACGGTCTCGTCCACCGCATCGTAGCGCTCTGCTGCCACTCAAGATCTGCATCCGTGCACACCCAGCCAACGCCAGCGCATCACCCTCAACGGCTCTGAAGTGACCCGCACTCTAGCTAGGCGAGCATGCCCAAACGACGGCCTGAACTAGGTATCCACACATCACTCCCTTGTGCACTGTTCCGACGATGTTTGGATATCCTTTCACTGCTGTCTTAGCTTACCCGCCTATGCAACTCTGACCTTAACTCTTATTTCTTCTGGAGATATCATCTAAAACAAGCAAATCCATATTTTAGCGAAGCATAACGGCGCTACGGGATCTGGTACACATCCTGCACACCCGTATAACCTTGTAGGTATCTATCCTCCGGTACAACATCAAGGTCGATTTCTCTTATTTGATCAAGCATTCGACCTGTCAAAAATGCAGAGGGGGATGCAAGGAGCACAAGGCTTGCACATCCAAGCAAGTGCTAACATGGACTTGTACATGGAACATCCCAAGCGCAAGCAGAGCTGCAGTGAGCCTGTACAATGAGCTAGCGTAAGTCCCTACATTTCATTTAATTCGTACTGGCATTCATGTATGATTTGTGTGCAGTGGCTAATCCACGAATTCAAGTTACCAGGGGTGAACATTTAACTTAAAAAATATGAAGGCACTTGCACTCCGGAAATCAGCATAACTTGAGAAATGTGAAGCTACATGCACTTCGAAAACCAGCTAATGATCCAAAGTAGTTCAGATTATAAACACTAAATGATGCAAGCACCAAAAAACACAAAATGCAACATGGTGTACAAGGACTACAAACACGGTTTGTACCTGATTGAATTATTCGTTCTCTGGCTGAAAATATCGAAGCGTAATTGCACGTATAACCAGTGCGCCAACTGCATATCAATATATCTATCCTGCACAAGTATGCCAATAGTTTCAAACAACAGATTAGAAAAGTATTTATGCTATGTTGTCATGATACAGGGACTTTCTGGTAGATGGCCTCGATGTTTCCTCAAGCTATGAAAATGCACTATAATTTGCTTGTCATCAATGCCTGCAAATCTCTGTCTCTCTCAACATAGTAGATCATCATTAGAAACTAAATCCTTCAATGAGCTTGCAAAATGCTTGCATTAGATCC
This sequence comes from Triticum aestivum, assembly GCF_018294505.1. Classification (NCBI taxonomy): domain Eukaryota; kingdom Viridiplantae; phylum Streptophyta; class Magnoliopsida; order Poales; family Poaceae; genus Triticum; species Triticum aestivum. Next base: position 315,619,518 of record NC_057806.1, on the reverse strand, counting down.
CTCATTAGACACTATATGTTCATCACCAGGAGCATGTAATTTTTTTTGCATCAAATCCTTCATTAGTAGTCTGTTCATTAGACACTTCAGTCTCAAGAACAACATGAGCTTGTATGTTTGCACCGGAAACTTGATTAGATACATCAGATTCAGTCAGTTCAGTATTGATTGGGGAGTTATAAAATAAATACAGATTGGTTTCATTTTCTCATAGATTCCCTACATACAAACAGTTTTACAACACCGTCAGGTTTAACTATTGTCCAGAAATTGAAGAGTTGAATTAGATATAATCAGGGATGTGATGTACCTGCTCGTTGCGCATGCTACTCTTGCAAGCTGCGACTGTCCGTTTGTGCAAGCTCGATGCCATGCCCGTGCTGCTGCCGCTGCCTCCCACGCTGGCTACACAAAGGGTTGGATCTTCGTCTTCTTGTCCTTCCGCTCGCTTGAATCCCGGCGACCGCCCTCCAACGAGGGCGCGAGGAGGTGCTGTGTCGGTCTGTCCAGCGGCGGCTAGGTTAGGAGCGAACCAGACTGGAGGCTGGAGCGAATGAATTGGGATTTTTCCTGCTGTTGCGATATGGGAGGCGCTCGTTTGGGCCGCGAGCCTGCTATAGGGCCTGCCTTGCACTTATGTTATTAGCCCATCCAAATTGAAACATTTTTTCATTTTTTACATTGCCTGCTCGTGCGTTGGGACGAACAAAACTAGCTTGGGCCAACCTGGACGACTCAAACTAGGTGCACACTTTCCAGCCACCTGAGGCGGCCGCCCATACCAGCCCCTATGGTGTCGTCGCCCCTTTTTGCGTGTATGATTGGATAGTGAAAATATTCCAGTGGCGCTTTTGATTTACCCACAGAATGGGTGAATTGCTTGTTTCTATGAACTGAGTTCGCCAATGATGTGAAGGATGCCAGTCTTTTCATCCTATTGTAGATTGCTTAGATCTCGATATGCCAAAAGTAATCACATGAAATATACAGTAAAATCTAGTGTGATGTGTTTGGCTACAACTAGTCTGACTACACATCCTCATATAACATATCAAGGACGCACCATCTTACCAGATTAACCATTCGACTTACCCATGCAGTGTGGGAAGAAAAAAGTATTGGGACTGCGTATCCAAGTAATTGATGTCATGGACTCCTTCATACAACCTTGTAAGCGAAAAAGAAGTTGCAGCGTGCCTGTACAAAGAACTAGCGTAAGTTCAGTTACCTGCTTCTCGGAATTTTAGTTAGCCACTTATTGCAAAATTGTTCAATTATGTTGCTTGGCTTAATTTAGTTTGCTAGTGATTACATAATGGCACAGCCTGTTAATCATATTGTAGACTGAGCCTATCTATGTGTTTGATACTTATTGTTAAGAATTACCTGTTTGCCTTAACATAAATATCTACTTGTTTGTTTAACTGCTTTGCTGCTGCAACAACGGGTTACAATGATGTTAATAACTACTTTTTAGCATCCAATTGAAACTCTTTAATTCCTTGTTTGTTTAACTGGTTTGCTGTTATAACTCCCAGTTGAGATGTTTTGCTAACTTTAACTTTTCTGAATCCAATCGGAACTTTAATGGCAAAACAGGTTAGCCCAAGATCAAAGAGCAAGGTCCCCATGGACGTTGCATCATTCCACAATAGTGGCACCGGCCCAATCGCGCATTATGAATTGCCAACTACTGATGCTCTAGAGGCTAAACTAGTGGTAGAAAGAGATTCTGCTTCTGCACTTAGAGATGAAGTTGACATGTTGAGGAAGCAAACAACACAATCACAAGCAGTACTCAAGACAACCATTAAATATTTGGTGGATTTAAAAACGAAGCAAGCTGAGACTGACCAGATTGTTAAGGTCCTGAAGGAAAAAAGGAAATTAAATTCCTACTTGGTAAATCATAAGTGAAATGTTCTTTCCATAGTGGAATAACCTTTGTGTTCTCTGTTCATGTAATCAATCAAACCATTTGTTTTAGAGATCATGTAATAATTGTTTTTTTGTTTTTTGTTTGTAATTTTATTTGAGCACAAGTCTGTATTAATTGATAAAACTCGGAGACATTTCATTTGGATTGTTGTGCCAGACCTACAAATATGCCAATCGGGCTGAATGTGCATTCATCAATAGTAGTATAGATGGACCATAAGTGGCACGCATCGGAAAGGGCCAAGATGCTGGCTAAAAAAAGGATGCTATTGTAGCCAAAAAAAAGTACAGCGGCCTGGCTTATGTATGTTAGTTGATATTACTGATCCATATACTCTATAAGTGTTTATATGTCTGTTAGTTCCGTACATTCTTGGTTGATTGACTCGGTATTTGAATATTGATACATCTAAATGGGAGTACACATTATTTTGCGTGTGACATTTGAGTTGGACATGAAGTGTTCCAAATATTTGAATTCACCTTAAACTGGATTCTAGTTTCTAAATTTGAGTATCGGCATTTGTAAACCATATTCATATATGACAGTGGAATACATCTTTGTCGTCCTTTTGAAGATATATAAAAACACATAGAATGATTTATAAAGATTCATATAGGAATACAAAATGGATTCAAATTTAGTTGCCAGGGTAAACGTGGATGCTTATTGTCCCAAAATTCGAAAGAAACAACAAAATGTCCACTCCCACATCGGCTGCCCGAAGCCATGTGTTTGGGAGATGGAAATTACTGTCTACCCATTACACGGACAATCCATCGGCCCGATTTCCACTGCTCTAAATAGGGGTAGGTTAGTAACTTCAATTAGACGTGACACGACCGCCTCTGAGCCTATTCCGACACGGTGGGCGTCAAACATGGGCGGGAAAACTCATTTGATTCAAGCTCGTCCGAAAGACCTCTGTTTCTCCCTCCATTCCCCATTCATACACGGTGGGCGGCAAAACACCCTCTCCTCGTCCGAAATAGATGTAGGCTAATATTTTAAATAGGGGCAGATGTGTAACTTCCATCAGACATGACACAACCGCCCTACCTGTTAGACCCGTTCATACACCGTGGGCGCCAACCGTGGGCGGCAAAACACCCTCTCCTCGCCCGAAATAGTTATCGGCAAATATTTGGGAGATGCAAGATTACCGTCCTATCCCCAACCGATGAGACGTCCAAATTTGAAACGGGGGATAAGTTCGTAACTTTCCCATATTTCAGACAGGCGCGTCCCAAAAACATGGTTCCCCATACCTCTCCCTCCATTTTCCAATTCATACACCGTCCGCGCTAGAATACCCCATTCCCACACCAGCCTCCGTCCGCCACCCCATCCATCGCCGCCGTCCTCCACCACATCCATTGCCACCATCCTCCACCATGCCGGAGTGCCTACCAAGACCGCGTCGTCCACTGCTAGAGATGGACATTTCTCATCCATGGTGACGGACCAATAGCCTTGCATCGCGTCCTCTCGCTTCATCGGCGCCGTCGTCCTCTTTGCCGGGGCCGCTCACACGACCTTCTCTTCCACCGCAACGGGACTTATCCCCCGATGCAACCGTCTACTGTCGAAGATCTGCTTCAACGCCACCAACAGCCATCGCACCCCCAATGCCTACACGGCGCCGCAAGAGAGGTGGTACTTCATATCTCCTCAACTTTTTGATCTCAACCAGAAAATAGATCTTAACATGGTTACTCTACTTTCTTTTCAGCTCTTAGAATTTAGTTCTTAGTTTGAAGCAAACAATGGATGCTAAATATCATTTCTCCGGTTTGCAGCTTCAAATCTGCCATGGCACAGCCATAATACGGTTTAATTGATCATGATTAGGGTTTAATTGATCATGTTGGTTCCGTGGTGGTTTCTTTAATAGAAATCAGAGGGGAAACCCTCTTTTGCTAAAAAATATATGCTTAGAGTTTCCCCCTTTTATGATCACTATACGATCAGAATACATGCTTCGTGTCATAATAACACTCATCCACCCATCAAGCTAAACAAGCTTAGTTGTTCAAATACGAATCTGATATTATTAAAACAGAGTTGTTTAATTGGTCAGCTAAATGTTCCTAAATTAGCTTCGAAAATGCATGATCGCCGCTCAGGTGTGTATCTCGGTGTGTGGTCTGGTCAGCACGGTTGGGGAGGTGAACTTTGCATATGCAGGGGTTTATAGGGAGACACTCTCCGAGTTGAAACCGCAATGCATTCCATAGATAATCTGACTACTTTTTATGTTTTCATGAATCTCAGATTCTGAACAGCATCATAATGATTATGAGCTTGCGCACATGAAAAGAATAAAGCAGAACAATGCCATGGCTGTCAAACCTGGCATTAAGGGACTGAAATCAAGTCTGGATGCAATGCAATGCAAACACTCACCACCTACAGATTCATGCTCAGAATATGATCCTAACAGTGATTCTGAGCTAGAGGGAGACCTAAGTCAATGTAGCTCCCTAGTGGAGGAGTCAGAGGAAGATGCCCTATCTTATTCACCCATCAAGGTACTTGCTCTAACTTTCCAAGGTTACATTGCTCGCACATATCTTGCAACTGATGCTTTGCATTGCTTCTACTTTGTTGAACTGCCATTAGCTTAGTTTACACATCGTGTATGTGAATACGCCCTGCCTATCCATTTTCAGTACATATTACATCTGTCATCATACCATATTTATCCATTCAAATGTTGTTCTTGTGTATCAGACGTTCAAAAGGAAGAGGGTGATTGCTGATCGTGGAGGAGCACATGCAAAGTATTTGGAAAATATAGTGGCACCTGATAAATCAAATAGCCCATTAGGTGTAGTTGCAATATCACCTGACCCACAAAATACCCCAACTCTAGCAGACTCTAGCCCTACTACACTGGTCATTTCTGATGCCCCAACTTAGCAGACCCCAACTGCAGAAAATAGTATGATTATGCCAGTTGACATAGCACCAGCTGTACGACGCAAAACCCCCATTCCAGCAAAGAGTACACCAAATCCAGTTGCCAAATCCCTTTTCGAACCAGAGAGAGCCCCAATTGCAGCAAATAGGACCCCTGTTCCATTTCTTCCCAGTTTAGAAGATGAAGCTTATGTTGTCAGGAACTTTGTGCGCATCTTTCCTTCATGAAAAGATTATACCGCAGACACAGAACAATTTCCAGTCTTCCTCCGCAACTTACGCGTAAGTAATGTACTAATGTTATTCATGGTCATTACTGCATATGTTTCTGCTGACAGAAGACACAAGATTTCATTCTTTTAAATAGGCGAGGCGCAAACTGGATTGTGATGACGAGCAAGGGTTGGTTGTGCTTTTCAAGCACTCGTTAATGAAGTATCGTTCCTACCTGAGGCAAGCGCACTTCGATGGCAAGCCTCTGAACGAATTTTCTGTAAAGTCTCCGGTGCTACATTTATCCGACAGTGACTAGAATAATCTTGTTACACATTGGTCTCGGCTGCAGCGTAAGGTACTGTCTATGATATCACATCACAATTTGAACTACATTTCTGCATTTGCCTTAATGTCTCACTTGTATGAAAACTGTTAGCAGAAGAACATTCGTTCTCAAGGGACCACAGAATCTTGCAACTATACTGCACACTACATTGCTCTTGTGAGTACCTCTTGCCCTGTATGACCATACTTACTTTCATAGTTGTTTGATTATGTAGCATCACTGCACATGTTAGCCTCGTAATCGTCCATTTGGTGGACATTATAAGATCCGTATGGACTCTTACATAAATTTAGAATCAACCCAATGCTTTTGAAGAGGTTTAGCTCTGCCGTCCTCTTGTAAGGACTGAACGTGGTCTATCACTATACTTACATTAACAGCTACTCCCTCTGTCCCATAATATAAGAATGTTTTGTACAGTACACCAGTGTTCAAAACACTCTTGTATTATGGGAAAAGGGATTGGTTCATTTTGTAGCATTCTGCATCTTATCTCCCTCGCCCACCATTTACTAAAAAAGATTAGATCTATATTTGATCTTACCAACAAGTAGAATACACAGACAATGCCAGCGCAGAAGTGTAGCCCATTGCTCTTGTCAGTACATTTTGTCCTGTAACGCTTGTACTTCTAGGGATTGGTAGTTGATTATGTAGCATCAATCTGCATCTTATCTTCATTATCCACTATCCCTTCCAGTATTATCATATCTATAATTACTCTCTACAAAATGTAGAGTATAGGCAATGCTTATGAAGAAGATTCTGTGCTGAAATTCTTGAGTTATCCTTCCCTTGCCATGGAGAAGGGCATTATAAAGCCGGTGTTAACTGTTAATGTAAGTCAGTCCTTCTAAACCCTTTATCCTCAACTGCTATTTAATTTGCTCATACTCCCTATCGTTTACTGCTGTTTAGTTTGTTGTTTCTACCAAAATGCATGTTTGTAAGAACCGTAAGTTCTAAGTTTTACTTGTAAAACCAAATTCCTTATTCATACCATGCACATTACTTAATACTCCCTATATGTATGCTTGTTTTTGTGGATCTATAATCTAGTGTGTGGTGAAGCAGCCCATGTTTGCACCTTGCCATCTCCTGTTTTATCTTACTGATGTGGCTGATGATATGAACAACATGCCATGCACATTATCCAAAATAGATACAATGATTTTCTTTGCCCTTCATCTATGCTTGTTATGTTGACATGGTAATCCAGTAGTGTGGTGAAGCTCCCTGCATTATGAACAATGCCAAATTATGCTATTGATATTTTGAACATACTCTTTATTTTCTAATTTGAAATTGGATAGAATTGACAGAACAGTTATCATCTTTGTTTATACACGTGCAAAACCTGTCATCTCTCTGCTTTGTTTCAGGGTGATATGCCTGATGGCATGCACAAGTCTGCTGAAGGCTGTGAGACAAACCCAACATATATTGCAGCAAAGAAAAGGCAAAACATCTTGAAGATAGCGAGACAACCCCAAAGTCTTGTCTTGATGCAGTGTTCAAGTTACTTGAGACTAACAGTCAGACAAGCTCACAGAATTCATTGTCTGAATCAGTTCAACTTCTTCAGTCCCAAGTTCAAGCAGAAAGGCATTCTGCAACTCAACTTCGACTTGAAGTCCTATCTCTAAGAAAGATTGCGGAGAACACCAATGCGAACCTCATCGCTAAACAGCTACACCTGGAAGCTATGACCGACATGCTAGGCCGGTCTCACAGCCTTGCTTAGTAGCTTGCGCAGTAGTTCCCCCGCAAGGCTAACCTTTCTTGAACTGTCTTGGAAGTGGTCTCGGTTCAGTATTATTTTGTTACATTGCAATGGTGCCCAGTTTTTGTAATCTTCTTCTTCATTGCGCTTTATGATCACTGGTGGCGAACTTTGATGCCCAGTGGATGTAATATACCTTAAATCCTTTATTGTGTAGTGTAGGTTTATTCTTAGTTACTATGCCGTAATTTCTTTATTGTATAGAGTAGGTTTGTTCTTAATTCCTACTAGTTACGCAGCAGCCTGAAATGAACCCCGACCCATGATTGTGCGAATCAAATCACGGGCTTTTAACAGGCCAAAATTTTCTGGGTCCTTGTTTGGCCCAATCAGATATCGGTTGCGAGCAGGCCGGATGCAAACCAGGCCGTAGTTAGGCCCAACTATATGACGGGCTTTTAATAGGCCAAATTTAATATAGGGCCGAAATGTTAAACGGGCCCTTAATAGGCCAGAACTAATATCAGGCCGAATTACTAAGTGGGCCTTTAGCAAGTGGGCCCAAAAGCATAGTGTCCAGTTGACGGGTCGAATCTGATATGGGCCATAATTGAGCCCAAAGCCTCTTAAAGGACCGGACCTGATCTGGGCCGTAATTTGGCCCAGAACGTGGTAGGCTTTTAACGGGCCGGATTTCATATGGGCCACTATTAGGCCCGGAGCATGGCAGGCCATTAATGGACCGGATCAAATATTGGTCGGCATTTGGCCCAAAACATGGCAGCCAGTTAATGGGCCGGCCTACTAGGGTCCTCAAAATCTTGTGGGCCTACAGCTGGGCCGGCCCATTAATGTCGGCGAAATCTCATGGGCCTTTAGCTGGGCCGGCCCATTATGACCCGCAAGAATCTTGTGGGCCTTTACCTGGGCCGGCCCATTATGGCACAAAAAAAATCTCATGGGCCTTTACCTGGGCCGGCCCATTATGGCCCGCAAAATCTTGTGGGGCTTTAGCTGGGCCAGCCCATTATGGTCCGCAAAATTTCGTGGGCCTTTAGCTGGGCCAGCCCATTATGGTCCGCAAAATCCTATGGGCCTCTAGTTGGGTCGGCCCATTTAAACTTGTTGGGCCGTGCCACGTGTCGACGTATCATAGGCGCCTTCTGTCCAGTGAGTGGATGACATCTGTCCCGACGATGAGCCGACACGTGTTTCCTCTAGCCAATGATGATTTTACACGTGGACAATCCCCATTGGTCGGGGCTGTTAACGGGTTATCGGATCCAAAACCCGACCCGATAGCTTAACGATGTTCCGTTACGGTGGATGCCACGTGTCAGTCACCCTTGACGAAAGCACTTCTGTGACGCGCGATTTATCGTTATGGAAGTGGACACTTCCGTGATGATAATTTTGGTAATGTCATGGAACACTTCTACAACATCACAGGTATGACTATCTTGATTCTGTCATAAATTTGTCATGGATGTACATGCATGACAAAAAAAGTGACCTACTGTGACAAACACGTATCATCACGAAAGTGTATTTTTTTTGTAGTGCAAGACATGATGAGATATAAATTTTTGTATGAGATGATCATGTTTTGTTAAAGTTATTGGCAACTGGCACGGGCCTTATGCTTGTCTCTTTATTGCATAAGATGCAAGCGCCATATAATTGTTTTACATTATCGCTATGCAATAGCAATAGTTGGCGAGACAACCATGTGACGACACGTTGATAAAGATCAAGATGATGGAGATCATGGTGTCATTGAAGGAAATATGCCCTAGAGGCAATAATAAAGTTATTATTTATTTCCTTATTTCATGATAAATGTTTATTATTCATGCTAGAATTGTATTAACCGGAAACATAGTACATGTGTGAATACATAGACAAACATAGTGTCACTAGTATGCCTCTACTTGACTAGCTCATTGATCAAATATGGTTAAGTTTACTAACCATAGAAATGAGTTGTTATTTGATCAATGGGATCACATCATTAGGAGAATGATGTGATTCACTTGACCCATTCCGTTACCTTAGCACTTGATCGTTTGTTTACTGCTATTGCTTTCTTCATGACTTACACATGTTCTTATGACTATGATATTATGCAACTCCCGAATACCGGAGGAACACTTTGTGTGCTACCAAACGTCACAAAGTAACTGGGTGGTTATAAAGGTGCTCTACAGGTGTCTCCGATGGTACTTGTTGAGTTGGCATAGATCAAGATTAGGATTTGTCACTCCGATTGTTGGAGAGGTATCTCTGGGCCCTCTCGGTAATACACATCACTATAAGCCTTGCAAGCATGATAACTAATGATTTAGTAACGGGGTGGTGTATTACGGAACGAGTAAAGAGACTTGCCGGTAACGATATTGAACTAGGTATTGGATACCGACGATCGAATCTCGGGCAAGTAACATACCGATGACAAAGAGAACAATGTATAGTGTTGTGTGGTTTGACCGATAAAGATCTTCGTAGAATATGTAGGAACCAATATGAGCATCCAGGTTCCGCTATTGGTTATTAACCGGAGACGTGTCTCGGTCATGTCTACATAGTTCTCGAACCCGTAGGGTCCATACGCTTAAAGTTCTATGACGATCGGTTTTATGAGTTTATATGTTTTGATGTACCGAAGGTAGTTCGGAGTCCCGGATGTGATCACGCACATGACGAGGAGTCTCGAAATGGTCGAGATATAAAGATTGATATATTGGAAGCCTACATTTGGACATCAGAATAGTTCTGGGTGAAATCGGGATTTTACCGGAGTACCGGAGGGGCCGGCCTAGGGTAGGCAGCACGCCCCCTTCCCCCTGCCCGAATTGGACTAGGAGAAGGGAGGGCGGCGCCCCCCTTTCCTTCTCTTTCTCTCCCTGCCTTTCCCCCTCCTAGTAGGACTAGGAAAAGTGAAGAATCCTACTCCTACTAGGAAGAGGATTCCTCCTCCTAGGCGCGCCAACAAGGGCTGGCCGGCCTCCCCCTTGCTCCTTTATATACAGGGGCAGGGGGCACCTCTAGACACACAAGTTGATCACAAAGATCTCTCCTAGCCATGTGCGGTGCCCCCCACCACCATAATCCACCTCGGTCATACTGTAGCGGTGTTTAGGCGAAGCCCTGCTGCGGTAGCTTCAACAACATCGTCACCACGCCATCGTGCTGACGAAACTCTTCCCCGAGCTCTACTAGATCGTGAGTTCGCGGGACATCACTGAGCTGAATGTGTGCTGAACGCGGAGGTGCCGTACGTTCGGTACTGAGGATCGGTCGGTCGTGAAGACGTACGACTACATCAACCGCATTGTCATAACGCTTCCACTTAATGGTCTATGAGGGTACGTGGACGACACTCTCCCCTCTCGTTGCTATGCATCACCATGATCCTGCGTGTGCGTAGGAATTTTTTTGAAATTACTATGTTCCCCAACAGTGGCATCCGAGCCAGGTTTTACGCGTAGATGTTATATGCACGAGTAGAACACAAGTTAGTTGTGGGCGATACAAGTCATACTGCTTACCAGCATGTCATACTTTGGTTCGGCAGTATTGTTGGATGAAGCGGCCCGGACCGACATTACGCGTACGCTTACGCGAGACTGGTTCTACCGATGTGCTTTGCACACAGGTGGCTGGCGGGTGTCAGTTTCTCCAACTTTAGTTGAACCGAGTGTGGCTACGCCCGGTCCTTGAGAAGGTTAAAACAACACCAACTTGACAAACTATCGTTGTGGTTTTGATGCATAGGTAAGAACGGTTCTTGCCCAACCCGTAGCAGCCACGTAAAACTTGCAACAACAAAGTAGAGGACATCTAACTTGTTTTTGCAAGGCATGTTGTGATGTGATATGGTCAAGACATGATGCTATATTTATTGTATGAGATGATCATGTTTTGTAACGGAGTTATCGGCAACTGGCAGGAGCCATATGGTTGTCGCTTTACTGTATGCAATGTAATCGCCCTGTAATTGCTTTACTTTATCACTAAGCGGTAGCGATAGTCGTAGAAGCAATAGTTGGCGAGAGGACAATGATGCTACGATGGAGATCAAGGTGCCGCGTCGGTGATGATGGTGATCAGGACGGTGCTTCGGAGATGGAGATCACAAGCAGAAGATGATGATGGCCATATCATATCACTTATATTGATTGCATGTAATGTTTATCTTTATGCATCTTATTCTGCTTTGTTTGATGGTAGCATTATAAGATGATCTCTCACTAAATTTCAAGATAAAAGTGTTCTCCCTGAGTATGCATCGTTGCCAAAGTTCGTCGTGCCAAGACACCACGTGATGGTCGGGTGTGATAAGCTCTACGTCCATCTACAATGGGTGCAAGCCAGTTTTGCACATGCAAAATACTCGGGTTAAACTTGACGAGCCTAGCATATGCAGATATGGCCTCGGAACACTGAGACCGAAAGGTCGAGCGTGAATCATATAGTAGATATGATCAACATAGTGATGTTCACCATTGAAAACTACTACATTTCACGTGATGATCGGTTAAGGTTTAGTTGATATGGATCACGTGATCACTTAGATGATTAGAGGGATGTCTATCTAAGTGGGAGTTCTTAAGTAATATGATTAATTGAACTTAAATTTATCATGAACTTAGTACCCGATAGTATTTTGCTTATCTATGTTGTTGTAGATAGATGGCCCATGCTGTTGTTCCGTTGAATTTTAATGTGTTCCTTGAGAAAGCAAAGTTGAAAGATGATGGTAGCAATTACACGGACTGGGTACGTAACTTGAGGATTATCCTCATTGCTGCACAGAAGAATTACATCTTGGAAGCACCGCTGGGTGCCAGGCCTGCTGCAAATGCTGCAAACAACGTTAAGAACGTTTGGCAGAGTAAAGTTGATGACTACTTGATAGTTCAGTGTGCCATGCTTTACGGCTTAGAACTGGTACTTCAACAATGTTTTGAACGTCATGGAGCATATGAGATGTTCCAGGAGTTGAAGTTAATATTTCAAGCAAATGCCCAGATTGAGAGATATCAAGTCTCCAATAAGTTCTATAGCTGCAAGATGGAGGAGAATAGTTCTGTCAGTGAGCATATACTCAAAATGTCTGGGTATCATAATCACTTGACTCAACTGGGAGTTAATCTTCCTGTTGATAGTGTCATTGACAGAGTTCTTCAATCACTTCCACCAAGCTACAAAAGCTTCGTGATGAACTATAATATGCAAGGGATGAATAAGATTATTCCCGAGCTCTTCGCAATGCTAAAGGCTGCGAAGGTAGAAATCAAGAAGGAGCATCAAGTGTTGATGGTCAATAAGACCACCAGTCTCAAGAAAAAGGGCAAAGGGAAGAAGAAGGGGAACTTCAAGAAGAACGGCAAACAAGTTGCTGCTCAGGAGAAGAAACCCAAGTCTGGACCTAAGCCTGAGACTGAGTGCTTCTACTGCAAACAGACTGGTCACTAGAAGCGGAACTGCCCCAAGTATTTGGCGGATAAGAAGGATGGCAAAGTGAACAAAGGTATATGTGATATACATGTTATTAATGTGTACCTTACCAGAGCTCTCAGTAGCACCTGGGTATTTGATACTGGTTCTGTTGCTAATATTTGCAACTCGAAACAGGGACTACGGATTAAGCGAAGACTGGCTAAGGACGAGGTGACGATGCGCGTGGGAAATGGTTCCAAAGTCAATGTGATCGCCATCGGCACGCTACATCTACATCTACCTTCGGGATTAGTTTTGGACCTAAGTAACTGTTATTTGGTGCCAGCGTTAAGCATGAACATTATATCTGGATCTTGTTTGATGCAAGACGGTTATTCATTTAAATATGAGAATAATGGTTGTTCTATTTATATGAGTAGTATCTTTTATGGTCATGCACCCTTAAAAATTGGTCTATTCTTGTTGAATCTCGATAGTAGTGATACACATATTCATAATGTTGAAGCCAAAAGATGTAGAGTTGATAATGATAGTGCAACTTATTTGTGGCACTGCCGTTTGCGTCATATTGGTATAAAGTGCATGAAGAAACTCCATACGGATGGACTTTTGGAATCACTTGATTATGAATCACAACCATGCCTTATGGGCAAGATGACTAAACCGCCGTTCTCCAGAATTATGGAGTGAGCAACAGATTTGTTGGAAATCATACATACTGATGTATGTGGTCCGATGAATATTGAGGCTCACAGCGGGTATCATTATTTTCTTACCTTCACAGATGATTTGAGCAGATATGGGTCTATCTACTTAATGAAACATAAGTCTGAAACATTTGAAAAGTTCAAAGAATTTCAGAGTGAAGTGGAAAATCATCGTAACAAGAAAATAAAGTTTCTACGATCTGATCGTGGATGAGAATATTTGCGTCACGAGTTTGGCCTACATTTGAAACAATGCGGAATAGTTTCGCAACTCACGCCACCCGGAGCACCACAACGTAATGGTGTGTCCGAACGTTGTAATCGTACTTTACTAGATATGGTGCGATCTATGATGTCTCTTACTGATTTACCGCTATAATTTTGGGGTTATGCTTTAGAGACGGCTGCATTCAAGTTAAATAGGGCACCATCAAAATCTGTTGAGACGACACCTTATGAACTGTGGTTTGGCAAGAAACCAAAGTTGTCGTTTCTTAAAGTTTGGGGTTGCGATGCTTTTGTGAAAAAGCTTCAACCTGATAAGCTCGAACCCAAATCGGAGAAATGTGTCTTCATAGGATACCCAAAGGAAACTATTGGGTACACCTTCTATCACAGATCCGAAGGCAAAAATATTCGTTGCTAAGAATGGATCCTTTCTAGAGAAGGAGTTTCTCTTGAAAGAAGTGAGTGGGAGTAAAGTAAAACTTGATGAGGTAACTGTACCTGCTCCCTTATTGGAAAGTAGTTCATCACAGAAACCGGTTCCTATGACATCTACACCAATTAGTGAGGAAGCTAATGATGATGATCATGAAACATCAGATCAAGTTACTACCGAACCTCGTAGGTCAACCAGAGCAAGATCCGCGCCAGAGTGGTACGGTAATCCAGTTCTGGAGGTCATGTTACTTGACCGTGATGAACCTACGAACTATGAAGAAGCGATGATGAGCCCAGATTCCTCAAAATGGCTTGAGGCCATGAAGTTTGAGATGGGATCCATGTATGAGAACAAAGTGTGGACTTTGGTTGACTTGCCCGATGATCGACAAGCCATCAAGAACAAATGGATCTTCAAGAAGAAGACAGACGCTGACGGTAATGTTACTGTCTACAAAGCTCGACTTGTTACAAAAGGTTTTCGACAAGTTTAAGGAGTTGACTACGATGAGACCTTCTCACCCGTAGCGATGCTTAAGTCCGTCCGAATCAGGTTAGCAATTGCCGCATTTTATGATTATGAAATTTGGCAAATGGATGTAAAGACTGCATTCCTGAATGGATTTCTGGAAGAAGGGTTGTATATGATGCAACCTGAAGGTTTTATTGATCCAAAGGGAGCTAACAAAGTGTGCAAGCTCCAGCGATCCATTTATGGACTGGTGCAAGAATCTCGGATTTGGCATAAACGTTTTGATAGTGTGATCAAAGCATATGGTATTATACAGACTTTTGGAGAAGCCTGTATTCACAAGAAAGTGAGTGGGAGCTCTATAGCATTTCTAATATTATATGTGGATGACATATTGTTGATTGGAAATGATATAGAATTTCTGGACTGCATAAAAGGATACTTGAATATAAGTTTTTCAATGAAAGACCTCGGTGAAGCTGCTTATTTATTGGGCATCAAAATCTATAGAGATAGATCAAGACGCTTAATTGGACTTTCACAAAGCACATACCTTGATAAAGTTTTGAAGAAGTTGAAAATGGATCAAGCTAAGAAAGGGTTCTTGCCTGTGTTACAAGGTGTGAAGTTGAGTAAGACTCAATGCCCGACCACTATAGAAGATAGAGAGAAAATGAAAAGTGTTCCCTATGCTTCAGCCATAGGCTCTATCATGTATGCAATGCAGTGTACCAGACCTGATGTGTGCCTTGCTATTAGTTTAGCAGGGAGGTACCAAAGTAATCCAGGAGTGGATCACTAGACAGCGGTCAAGAACATCCTAAAGTACCTGAAAAGGACCAAGGATATGTTTCTCACTTATGGAGGTGACAAAGAGCTCATCGTAAATGGTTACGTTTATGCAAGCTTTGACACTGATCCGGACGATTCTAAATCGCAAACCGGATACGTGTTTATATTAAATGGTGGAGCTGTCAGTTGGAGCAGTTCTAAATAGAGCGTCGTGGCGGGATCTACATGTGAAGCGGAGTACATTGCTGCTTCGGAAGCAGCGAATGAAGGAGTCTGGATGAAGGAGTTCATATCCGATCTAGGTGTCATACCTAGTGCATCGGGTCCAATGAAAATATTTTGTGACAATACTGGTGCAATTGCTTTGGCAAAGGAATCCAGATTTCACAAGAGAACCAAGCACATCAAGAGACGCTACATCTCCATTCGGGATCAAGTCCAAGTGGGAGACATAGAGATTTGCAAGATACATACGGATCTGAATGTTGCAGACCCGTTGACTAAGCCTCTTCCACGAGCAAAACATGATCAGCACCAAGGCTCCATGGGTGTTAAAATCATTATTGTGTAATCAAGATTATTGACTCTAGTGCAAGTGGGAGACTGAAGGAAATATTCCGTAGAGGCAATAATAAAGTTATTATTTATTTCCTTATTTCATGATAAATGTTTATTATTCATGCTAGAATTGTATTAACTGGAAACATACTACATGTGTGAATACATAGACAAACATAGTGTCACTAGTATGCCTCTACTTGACCAGCTCATTGATCAAAGATGGTTAAGTTTCCTAACCATAGACATGAGTTGTTATTTGATCAATGGGGTCACATCATTAGGAGAATGATGTGATTGACTTGACCCATTCCGTTAGCTTAGCACTTGATCGTTTGTTTACTGCTATTGCTTTCTTCATGACTTATACATGTTCTTATGACTATGAGATTATGCAACTCCCGAATACCGGAGGAACACTTTGTGTGCTACCAAACGTCACAA
Source organism: Triticum aestivum (assembly GCF_018294505.1). Taxonomy (NCBI): domain Eukaryota; kingdom Viridiplantae; phylum Streptophyta; class Magnoliopsida; order Poales; family Poaceae; genus Triticum; species Triticum aestivum. The sequence continues at coordinate 315,603,273 of NC_057806.1, read as the reverse complement.
CGTAACTGGGTGATTATAAAGGTGCTCTACAGGTGTCTCCGATGGTACTTGTTTAGTTGGCATAGATCAAGATTAGGATTTGTCACTCCGATTGTCGGAGAGGTATCTTGGGCCCTCTCGGTAATACACATCACTATAAGCCTTGCAAGCATGATACCTAATGAGTTAGTTATGGGGTGATGTATTACGGAACGAGTGACTTGCCGGTAACGAGATTGAACTAGGTATTGGATACCGACGATCAAATCTCGGGAAAGTAACATACCGATGGCAAAGAGAACAACATATAGTGTTGTGCGGTTTGACCGATAAAGATCTTCGTATAATATGTAGGAACCAATATGAGCATCTAGGTTCCGCTATTGGTTATTGACCGGAGACGTGTCTCGGTCATGTCTACATAGTTCTCGAACCCGTAGGGTCCGCATGCTTAAAATTCTGTGACGATCGGTTTTATGAGTTTACATGTTTTGATGTACCGAAGGTAGTTCGGAGTCCCGGATGTGATCACGTACATGACGAGGAGTCTCGAAATGGTCGAGAAATAAAGATTGATATATTGGAAGCCTACATTTGGACATCGGAATAGTTCTGGGTGAAATCGGGATTTTACCGGAGTACCGGAGGGGTTACCGGAACCCCCCGGGGACTAATGGGCCTTGTTGGGACATAGGGGAAAGAGAGAGGGGCCAGCCTAGGGCAGGCAGCGTGCCCCCTTCCCCTTGTCCGAATTGGACTAGGAGAAGGGAGGGCGGCGCCCCCCTTTACTTCTCTTTCTCTCCATGCCTTTCCCCCTCCTAGTAGGAGTAGGAAAGGGAGGAATCCTACTCCTACTAGGAGGAGGATTCCTCCTCCTAGGCGCGCCAACAAGGGCTGGCCGGCCTCACCCTTGCTCCTTTATATACAGGGGCAAGGGGCACCTCTAGACACACAAGTTGATCGCAAAGATCTCTCCTAGCCGTGTGCGGTGCCCCCCACCACCATAATCCACCTCGGTCATACTGTAGCGGTGTTTAGGCGAAGCCCTGCTGCGGTAGCTTCAACAACATCGTCACCACGCCATCGTGCTGACGAAACTCTTCCCCGAGCTCTACTAGATCGTGAGTTCGCGGGACATCACCAAGTTGAACGTGTGCTGAATGCGGAGGTGCCGTACGTTCGGTACTGAGGATCGGTCGGTCGTGAAGACGTACGACTACATCAACCGCATTGTCATAACACTTCCACTTAATGGTCTACGAGGGTACATGGACGACACTCTGCCCTCTCATTGCTATGCATCAGCATGATCCTGCGTGTGCATAGGAATTTTTTTGAAATTACTACGTTCCCCAACAGTCATGCCGGTGACGATAGAGATCATGACAATACTTTGGAGATGGAGATCAAAGGCACAAGATGATTATGGCCATATCATGTCACATATTTTGATTGCATGTGATGTTTATATTTTATGCATCTTATTTTTCTTAGTACGACGGTAGCATTATGAGATGATCCCTTACTAAAATTTCAAGGTATAAGTGTTCTCCCTGAGTATGCACCGTTGCGATAGTTCTTCGTGTTGAGACACCACATGATGATCGGGTGTGATAAGCTCTGCGTTCACATACAACGGGTGAAAGCCAGTTTTTGCACATGCAGAATACTCGGGTTAAACTTGACGAGCCTAGCATATGCAGTTATGGCATCGGAACACTGAGACCGAAAGGTCGAGCATGAATCATACAGTAGATATGATCGACATAGTGATGTTCACCATTGAAAACTTCTCCATCTCACGTGATGATTGGACATGGTTTAGTTGATATGGATCACGTGATCATTTAGATGACGGGATGTCTATCTAACTGGGAGTTCTTAAGTAATATGATTAATTGAACCTTAATTTATCATGAACTTTGTACGTGATAGTATTTTGCATGTCTAGGTTGTCGTAGATAAATGGCCCGCGCTACTGTTCCTTTGAATTTTAATGCGTTCCTAGAGAAAGCTAAGTTGAAAGATGATGGTAGCAACTACACAGAATAGGTCCGTAACTTGAGGATTATCCTCATTGCTGCACATAAGAATTACGTCCTGGAAGCACCGCTAGGTGCAAAGCCCACTGCAGGAGCAACACGAGATGTTATGAACGTCTGGGAGAGCAAAGCTGAGGACTACTTGATAGTTCGGTGTGCCATGCTTTACGGCTTAGAATCGGGACTTCAACAACATTTTGAACGTCATGGAGCATACGAGATGTTCCAAGAGTTGCAGTTAATATTTCAGGCAAATGCCCGAATTGAGAGATATTAAGTCTCCAATAAGTTCTATAGCTGCAAGATGGAGGAGAATAGTTTTGTCAGTGAACATATACTTAGAATGTCTGGGTACCACAACCACTTGACTCAACTGGGAGTTAATCCTCCTGATGATAGTGTCATTGACAGAGTTCTTCAATCACTTCCACCAAGCTACAAAAGCTTCATGATGAACTATAATATGCAAGGGATGGATAAGACAATTCCCAAGCTCTTCGCAACGCTAAAGGCTACGGAGGTAGAAATGAAGAAGGAGCATCAAGTGTTGATGGTCAACAAGACCACTAGTTTCAAGAAGAAGGGAAATGGGAAGAAGGGGAACTTCAAGAAGAACGGCAAGCAAGTTGCTGCTCAAGTGAAGAAGCCCAAGTCTGGACATAAGCCTGAGACTGAGTGCTTCTACTGCAAAGGGACTGGTCACTGGAAGCGGAACTGCCCCAAGTATTTGGCGGATAAGAAGGATGGCAAAGTGAAGGGTATATTTGATATACATGTTATTGATGTGTACCTTACTAATGCTCGCAGTAGCGCCTGGGTATTTGATACTGGTTCTTTGCTCATATTTGCAACTCGAAACAGGGCTACGGATTAAGCAAAGATTGGCTAAGGACGAGGTGACGATGCGCGTGAGAAATGGTTCCAAAGTCGATGTGATCGCAGTTGGCACGCTACCTCTACATCTACCTTCGGGATTAGTATTAGACATGAATAATTGTTATTTGGTGCGAGTGTTAAGCATGGACATTATATTTGGATGTTGTTTGATGCGATATGGTTATTCATTTAAATCAGAGAATAATGGTTGTTTTATTTATATGAGTAATATCTTTTATGGTCATGCACCCTTGATGAGTGGTCTATTTTTATTGAATCTCGATAGTACTGATACACATATTCATAGTATTGAAGCCAAAACATATAAGTTTAATAATGATAGTGCAACTTATTTGTGGCACTGCCGTTTAGGTCATATTGGTATAAAACACATGAAGAAACTCCATGTTGATGGCCTTTTGGAATCACTTGATTATGAATCACTTGATACTTGCGAACCATGCCTCATGGGCAAGATGACTAAGACTCCGTTCTCCAGAACAATGGAGCGAGCAACAGACTTATTGGAAATAATACATACTGATGTATGCGTTCCGATGAGTGTTGATGCTCGCGGCGGGTATTGTTATTTTCTGACCTTCACAGATGATTTGAGCAAATATGGCTATATCTTCTTGATGAAACATAAGTCTAAAACATTTGAAAAGTTCAAAGAATTTTAGAGTGAAGTGGAAAATCATCGTAACAAGAAAATTAAGTTTGTACGATCTGATTGTGGAGGTGAATATTTGAGTTATGAGTTTGGTCTTCATTTGAAACAATGCTGAATAGTTTCTCAACTCACGCCACCTGGAACACCACAGCGTAATGGTGTGTCCGAACATTGTAACCACACTTTATTAGATATGGTGCGGTCTATGATGTCTCTTACTGATTTACCGCTATTGTTTTGGGGTTATGCTTTAGATACAGCCGCATTCACGTTAAATAGGGCACCATCGAAATCCGTTGAGACGACACCATATGAACTGTGGTTTGGCAAGAAACCCAACTTGTCGTTTCTTAAAGTATGGGGTTGTGCTTATGTGAAAAAGCTTCAACCTGATAAGCTCGAACCCAAATCGGAGAAATGTGTCTTCATAGGATACCCAAAGGAAACTGTTGGGTACACCTTCTATCACAGATCCGAAGGCAAGATATTCGTTGCTAAGAATGGATACTTTCTTGAGAAGGAGTTTCTCTCGAAAGAAGTGAGTGGGAGGAAAGTAGAAATTGATGAGGTAATTGTACCTTCTCTTGAATTAGAAAGTATCTCATCACAGAAATCAGTTCCAGTGATTCCTACACCAATTAGTGAGGAAGTTAATGACGATGTTCATGAAACTTCAGATCAAGTTACTACCGAACCTCGTAGGTCAACCAGAGCAAGATCCGCACCAGAGTGATATGGTAATCCTGTTCTGGAGGTCATGTTGTTAGACCATGATGAACCTATGAACTATGAGGAAGCGATGATGAGCCCAGATTCCGCAAAATGGCTTGAAGCCATGAACTCTGAGATGGCATCCATGTATGAGAACAAAGTGTGGACTTTGGTTGACTTGCCTGATGATCGGCAGGCCATAGAGAATAAATGGATCTTCAAGAAGAAGACTGACGCTGACGGTAATGTTACTATCTACAAAGCTTGACTTGTTGCGAAAGGTTTTCGACAAGTTCAAGGAGTTGACTATGATGAGACCTTCTCATCCGTAACGATGCTTAAGTCCATTCGAATCATGTTAGCAATTGCCGCATTTTATGATTATGAAATTTGGCAAATGGATGTCAAACCTGCATTCCTTAATGAATATCTTAAAGAAGAGTTGTATATGATGCAACTGAGAGGTTTATCGATCCAAAAGGTGCTAACAAACTGTGCAAGCTCCAGCGATCCATTTATTGACTGGTGCAAGCATCTCAGAGTGGGAGCTCTATAGCATTTCTGATATTATATGTGGATGACATATTGTTAATAAAAAATGATACTGAATTTATGAATAGCATAAAAGGATACTTGAATAAGAATTTTTCAATGAAAGACCTCGGTGAAGCTGCTTATATATTGGGCATCAAGATCTATAAAGATAGATCAATACGCTTAATTGGACTTTCAGAAAGCACATATCTCAATAAAGTTTTGAAGAAGTTCAAAATGGATCAAGCAAAGAAAGGGTTCTTGCCTGTGTTACAAGGTATGAAGTTGAGTCAGCCCAATGCCCAACCACTGCGGAAGATAGAGAGAAAATGAAAGGCATTCCCTATGATTCAGCCATAGGTTCTATCATGTATGTAATGCTATGTACCAGACCTGATGTGTGCCTTGCTATTAGTTTAGCAGGGAGGTACCAAAGTAATCCAGGAGTGGATCACTGGACAGCGGTCAAGAACATCCTAAAATACCTGAAAAGGACTAAGGATATGTTTCTCGTTTATGGAGGTGACAAAGAGCTCGTCGTAAATGGTTATGTCGATGCAAGCTTTGACACTGATCCGGATGACTCTATGTCACAAACCAGATACGTATTTTTATTAAATGGTGGAGCTGTCAGTTGGTGCAATTCTAAGCAGAGCATCATGGCGGAATCTACATGTGAAGCGGAATACATAGCTGCTTCGGAAGCAGCAAATGAAGGAGTTTGGATGAAGGAGCTCATATTCGATCTTGGTGTAATACCTAGTGCATCAGGTCCAATGAAAATCTTTTGTGACAATACTGGTGCAATTGCCTTGGCAAAGGAATCTAGATTACACAAGAGAACCAAGCACATCAAGAGATGCTTCAATTCCATCCGCGATCAAGTCAAGGAGGGAGACATAGAGATTTGCAAGATACATACAGATATGAATGTTGCAGACCCGTTGACTAAGTCTCTCTCACGAGCAAAACATGATCAGCACCAAGACTCCATGGGTGTTGGGATCGTTATTGTGTAATCTAGATTATTGACTCTAGTGCAAGTGGGAGACTGAAGGAAATATGCCCTAGAGGCAATAATAAAGTTGTTATTTATATTTCCTTGTATCATGATAAATGTTTATTATTCATGCTAGAATTGTATTAACCAGAAACTTAGTACATGTGTGAATACATAGACAAACAGGGTGTCCCTAGTATGCCTCTACTTGACTAGCTCGTTAATCAAAGATGGTTAAGTTTCCTACCCATGGACATGTGTTGTCATTTGATGAACGGGATCACATCATTAGAGAATGATGTGATGGACTAGACCCATCCGTTAGCTTAGCACTATGATTGTTTAGTTTATTGCTATTGCTTTCTTCATGACTTATACATGTTCCTATGACTATGAGACTATGCAACTCCCGAATTCTGGAGGAACACCTTGTGTGCTATCAAATCTCACAACGTAACCCTATGATTATAAAGATGCTCTACAGGTGTCTCTGATGGTGTTTGTTGAGTTGGCATAGATCGATATTAGGATTTGTCACTCCGTGTATCGGAGAGGTATCTCTGGGCCCTCTCGGTAATGCACATCACTATAAGCCTTGCAAGCAATGTGACTAATGAGTTAGTTGCGGGATGGTGCATTATGGAACGAGTAAAGAGACTTGCCGGTAATGAGATTGAACTAGGTATGAAGATACCACGATCGAATCTCGGGCAAGTAACATACCGATGACAAAGGGAATAACGTATGTTGTCATTATGGTACGACCGATAAAGATCTTCATAGAATATGTGGGAACCAATATGAGCATCCAGGTTCCGCTATTGGTTATTGACCGAAGATATCTCTCGGTCATGTCTACATAGTTCTCGAACCCGTAGGGTCCGCACGCTTAACGTTCGATCATGATTTTTTATTATATGAGTTATGTGATTTGGTGACCGAATGTTGTTCAAAGTCCCGGATGAGATCATGGACATGACGAGGAATCTTAAAATGTTCAATGGGTAAATATTCATATATTGGACAATGATATTCGGACACCGGGAGTGTTCCGGGGGTACCGGGTACATATAGGGTCACTGGAAGGGGTTCTGGGCATCCCCCCAGCAACTACATGGGCCTAAGGGGCCAAGAAGGGGACATACCATCCCCTAGGGGGCTGGTGCACCCCATGTAGGCCGAAATAAGGGGGAAGGAAAGAGGGGAAGAGAGAAAGGAAGGGGAGCAATTGGGCCTCCCAATCCTTCTCTCCTCCCTCCTCCTTCCTTCCCCCTCCGGAAGAATATGGAAGGGGGAGGCCGAATTGGGTGGCGCCCAAGTAGGATTCCTCCTACTTGGGGTGCCCCCTTGGTTGCCTCTCCTCCCCTCCAACCTATATATATGAGGGGGCACCGCTAGAACACACATTAATAGTTGTTAGCCGTGTGCGGTGCCCCCTCCATAGTTTACGCCTCCGGTCATATTCACGTAGTGCTTAGGAGAAGCCATGTGCAGATCACTTCACCAACACCGTCACCACGCCGTTGTGCTGATGGAACTCTTCCTTGACCCTTTGCTGGATCAAGAGTTCGAGGGACGTCATCTAGCTGAACGTGTGCAGAACTCGGAGGTGCCATACGTTCGGTGCTTGATCGGTCGGAACGAGAAGAAGTTCGACTACTTCAACCGTGTTGTCAAACGCTTCCGCTTTCAGTCTACGAGGGTACGTGGGGACACTCTCCTCCTCTCGTTGCTATCCATCTCCTAGATAGATCTTGCATGAGCATACAATTTTTTTTTGAAATTGCATGCCATGTCCCCCAACACTTACTTGAACAAACCTCCTACTTATGATTAACCCTCTTGCAAGCATCTGCAACTATGAGAAAAGTATTAAGAATAAATTCTAACCATAACATTAAACTTTTGGATCCAATCGGTCCCTTATGGAATAGCGCATAAACTAGGGTTTAAGCTTGTCTCACTCTCGCAATCCTTCATCTAATAACTACTCCACAATGCATTCCCTTAGGCCGAAATATGGCGAAGTGTCATGTAGTCGACGTTCACATGACACCACTAAGGGAATCACAACATACATTGAGGGAGTCCTGGATTAGGGGGTCTCCGGACAGCCGGACTATATCTTTTGGCGGACTATTGGATTATGAAGATACAAGATTTAAGACTTCATCTCGTGTCCGGAGGGGACTCTACTTGGCGTGGAAGGCAAGCTAGGCAATACGGATATGTATATCTCCTCCTTTGTAACTGACCTTGTGTAACCCTAGCCCCTCTGGTGTCTATATAAAACGGAGGGTTTTAGTCCGTAGGACAACATACAATCATACCATAGGCTAGCTTCTAGGGTTTAGCCTCTCCGATCTCATGGTAGATCAACTCTTGTACTACCCATATCATCAATATTAATCAAGCAGGACGTAGGGTTTTACCTCCATCAAGAGGGCCTGAACCTCGGTAAAACATTGTGTCCCCTGCCTCCTGTTACCATCCTCCTTAGACGCACAGTTTGGGACCCCCTACCTGAGATCCGCCAGTTTTGACACCGACATTGGTGCTTTCATTGAGAGTTCCTCTATGCCATCGCCAGAAGGAAGGTTGTCTCGTCTCGTCTTTAAAGACGGTACTACTATTGGGGGAGCTTTGGATGTCGGCCAAACTCTCCGGCTAGGCGGGTTCATTATGACTGCCTGTTCGGCCGCCGTGTCGACGATGAATTCTTGGGTCATCGAAAACAGCCTCCACGTCAAATCGGAACTCGCCGAATAGATGGATCCAATGGAGCTCTCCTCCTTAAACGAGCTCTTGGATCGCATCGCCGCCTTGGGAGTCGCTACGGACTATGATCGGATTGGGCTTAAACCCGATCAAAGGGAGATTAATTCTCCACCGGTCACCCATCATATTGTAGTGGTGGAGGAACAATGCGGCAACCTTTCCTCTATCCTGAGGACCAAATATGTCCGGATTCCCGAGTTCTCCGAGCCGGACGCCCGTTCGCGGGAGGATAACATCCAATCCATGAACTTAGAGTCAGGCAGCGGACCAAGATTAGAGGGTAACATCCCGGAACCGGAACTTCCAGAATTGGAAACTCCTCGGCCCCTGGATCCCAGATCGGGTAGGGGTTTGGATTCAATTCCACCCACCCACCCAAACACAAGCGACCTTTCCCATATCAGGCAAGAGCCCCAAGAAACAGTACATCATTACTGGGCCAGATTCCTCCTTGCGGTGAACAAGGTTAAGGACTGTCGCGAGGAAGACGCAATCTTATTTTTCCGCAATAATTGCACGGACAAGGGAATCCTTAATGCCATAAATCGCTGTGAGATAACACGCTTCGCTGACTTGGCGTCCATAGTACGAAAGTACTGTGCGATGGAAAGTGCCTGGAAAACTGAAACAAACTTTTGGGATAATCCGGCCCTGAACACAAACCCAGTACGAAATAAAAGGGTGCATTATCACAATACACCCGGGTTAACTAACAAAAAGCAAAAACCCTCTACGGGTCAAGGAACCGTACTGGAGGGATGGCTCAACGAACCTTGCAAAATTCATAGCACGGCGGATATGATACCAACGCACAGCCTTAGAGCATGTTGGATACTCCGGCAGGTGGCCAAAAGTGGTGAGGATCTTCTTATCCCACATACCACAGAGCACCATCCAGTGGATAACAATGCAGTGTTAACAGTGTACGAGACCTTTGCGTCAAATAACAGGCTCAAGCGAACACTCCGCAGCATGGCCAAAATCTGCCACGTAGCAGCAACAAATCCATGGAGTGACACGGCTATTACCTTCAATGCCAGTGATGAACCCAAATTCCGAACAGCCCGAGCACCAGCCGCACTAGTCCTCAGTCCAATCGTGGACGGCTTTCGACTCACCAAAGTACTCATGGACGGCGGCAGCGGACTAAACCTCATCTATGAGGAAACCCTTCAAAAGATGGAAATAGATTGGAACCGCATCAAGCAAAGTAGCACAACCTTTAGAGGAATTATCCCCAGTCGGGAAGCACACTGTGCTGGGAAAATCATACTAGATGTTGTATTCGGCACACTGGACAATTACAGGTCCGAAGAAATTACATTCCAAGTGGCCCCGTTTAGCAGTGGCTATCACGCTCTTTTAGGACGGGAGGCGTTCACAATCTTCCAAGCCGTACCCCATTATGGGTACATGAAGCTTAAAATGCCCGGACCCAACGGAATCATCACTCTCGCCAGTGATCCGGACACAGCACTCCGCGCCGAAAACAAAACAACGGCATTGGCCTTCGAGGCATTATCAGAAGCCCTCTCGGCCGAGAAGTTAACCACACTACGCTCCACAGTGGACAGGGACGATGTGATACTCGACAAGAGGTCCAAGTCCACCTCTTTTAAACCAGCGGATGAAATAGTCAAATTCCATGTCCACCCAACGGACCCTGCCAAAACAGCCTCCATCGGGGCACAGTTAAACCCCGCTGTGGACGCCGCACTACGAGAGTTCCTGCGCGAGAATTGGGACATATTCGCCTGGCATCCTTCAGACATGCCAGGAATCCCGCGCAGGCTGGCCAAGCATAGCCTCAATATCCTGAAGGGATTCAAGCCGGTCAAGCAAGCTCTTCGGCGTTTCTCCGAACCTAAGAGACAGACCATGGGAGAAGAACTAGCCAAGTTATTGGAGGCCGGATTCATCAAAGAAATAAAACATCCGGACTAGCTAGCAAACCTGGTGATGGTACCAAAGAAGGACAAATCCTGGCGCCTTTGCGTCGATTTCAAAGACCTCAATAAAGCTTGCCCAAAGGATCCCTTCCCCCTCCCATGCATCGATCAAATCATTGACGCTACCGCAGGACACGAGTCATTGTGTTTCCTCAACGCTTACTCCGGTTACCACCAAATCAAGATGGCGGAGTCCGACCAAGCCGCAACGGCATTCAGCACACCATACGGCCCCTTCTGTTTCAACACAATGCCTTTTGGGCTCAAAAACACCGGCGCAACATATCAGCGCATGATTCAGGCATGTCTAGAGAAACAAATTGGCAAAAGAGTTGAGGCATACGTAGACGATGTGGTCGTCAAAACCAAACACGTCGATTCTTTGATAGATGACTTGAGGCCCACATTCGACAACCTCCGAACATATGACATCAAGCTCAATCCAGAAAAATGCGTTTTCGGCGTACCAGCCGGAAAGCCCCTGGGATTCATTGTCTCTAGTAGAGGTATCGAAGCTAATCCGGCCAAAATCTGAGTGTTGTCACAGTTGGCTACCCCAACAGACCTCAAACAAATTCAGAAGCTAACTGGATGTGTGGCGGCTCTAAGCCGCTTTATCTCCCGCTTGGGAGAAAAGGCTTTACCCCTTTATCGCCTCCTTCGGCGCACCGAACACTTTGAGTGGACGGACACGGCCACAGCCGGATTGGAAGAAATAAAGGCCAGTCTGGCAACCAACCTGATCCTGGTTGCGCCAAACATCGGCGAACCAATGCTGTCGAACGGGAAGCGGATGGACACAAATTCCCTCTTCAAAAGCCGGTATACTATGTATCCACTGTCCTCACTCCATGCAAATCACAGTATCCGCATTACCAAAAAATAGCATATGCGGTATTCATGGCATCACGGAAACTGTGACACTACTTTCAAGAGTGTTCGATTACAGTACCCTCGGAAGTGCCACCTAATGATATTATCAAAAACCGTGACGCTACGGGCCGGATTGCCAAATGGGCCATTGAGCCCTCCCATTCGACATAACATACAAACCTCACCGAGCCATTAAATCGCAAGTACTAGCCGACTTCGTCGCCGAATGGACGGAGGCCGAACTCCCTAAAGAGTACGGCGCATACTCCAATTGGATCATGCACTTCGACGGTTCTAAAATGCTGGCCGATCTAGGGGTTGGCGTCGTCCTGACGTCCCCAACTGGAGATACCATTCGGTACATACTGCAAATATTGTATACAGATTCCAACAATGCAGCCGAATACGAAGCTCTGTTGCATGGTCTTCGAATGGCAGTCTCCATGGGCATTCAACGCCTAGAGGTGCGTGGGGATTCAAACCTCGCAATATCCCAAATAAACCGAGATTTCGACGCCAAGGATCCGAAAATGGCGGCCTATCAAAATGCCGTCCTAAAAATGTCAGCTCGGTTCAAGGGACTCGAATTTCACCATGTGGCTCGGGAAAACAATCAGGCGGCAGATATCCTTGCCCGCATCGACGCAAAACGCGACGCGGTCCCCCCCCCCCAACATATTTCTGGAAAGGATCTTCAAGCCATCCGTAGCATGGGAAGGGGACACCGGTAACAATAGTCCGGACCCAGCCAAAATACCCGATACCGAACTCTCTGACACAATCGAAGGCTCCGCCACCGAAATAACACCTTCAACCCATGAAATAATGGCCATTATTGCCCCGTGGACAGAACCATTCCTGGCCTACCTAACTAGACAGGAACATTTGGAGGACCAAAATGAGGCACGCTGCATAGTGCGGCGATCCAAGGCCTACAGGGTCCATGAGGGAGAATTGTACAAGAAAAGCACTACCGGAGTCCTTCAAAGGTGCATCTCCGAAGAGGAAGGGCGGAATCTTTTGGCAGAAATTCACACCGGACTCGACGGTCATCACGCCGCAGCCCGGGCTCTTGTAAGCAAGGCCTTCCGTACATGATTCTATTGGTCAACGGCCCGGGCAGATGCACAGGACTTGGTCCAATGTTGCGCCGGTTGCCAGCTCTTTGCAAATCAAAGCCACATGCCACCCACCGCCCTCCAAACAATCCCCATTACATGGCCCTTTGCGGTCTGGGGGCTCGACATGGTTGGACCCCTTAAAGGGGGAACCCACAAGAAAAAATACTTATTGGTCATGGTGCATAAATTCACCAAATGGATAGAGGCCAAACCGGTTAAAACAGCCGAGTCCAGACCGGTGATAGATTTCATATCTGGGGTTGTACACCGTTACGGCGTCCCCCACAGCATCATCACTGATAATGGCACGAACTTCACGGTCGACGAGGTAAAACTCTGGTGCAGCAAAATGGGCACCAATCTCGATTATGCCTCAGTCTATCACCCACAAACCAACGGTCAAGTCGAGCGAGCAAATGGTCTTATAATGAGCGGCATTAAACCTAGATTAGTGCATTCCTTAATGGAGTCTAACACGCACTGGGTAGAGGAGCTCAACTCCGTACTCTGGGGGCTGCGGACCACGCCGAATCGCAGTACCGGATATACACCCTTCTTTATGGTGTACGGCGCAAAGGCAGTCTTGCCCTGTGACATAATTCATGACTCACCTAGAGTGCACATGTACGAAGAAAGAGAAGCCAAGCTCGATCGGCAGGACAGTCTGGACACCTTGGAGGAGGAGCGCGACGTAGCCAAAGCCCGTTCCGCTTTTATCAGCAACAGGCTCGCAGATACCAAAGCAGAGAAGTACGGGCCAAAACTTATAACATTGGTGAACTAGTTCTACGCCTGCTGGATAAGGAAAAGAACAAGATCGAGCCCAAATGGGAAGGTCCCTTCATTATCGACCAAGTTCTGACCGGTGGAGCGTACCGACTGCGGGATGCATCGACCAGTCGACTCGAGCCGAACCCATGGAACGTGGCCAGGCCCCGAAGATTCTACGTGTAGCACCGGACTCTATGTTAGTCCCCTCCCTTTGTCCATTTTTCACAAATACATTACCTGTCTTGTTTTCCTTTCTTTCTTTCTTTTCTTATTTCTCTAGGCCTTCAACGGTCACCTTGTGCCTTGTTTGCATATTACAGATGCGCTAGCCGCACTCTTCATACCTGGGGGCTTCTTTCACAGAAGCTTAAATTATTTATCCGGGCTTCATGCCCAACACATGTGTTATACTTCCACATGTACCTTTTTTCACCATTATATGCATCGATATGACTTAAGTTTTGGCCAAGCTGGGTTGCCTGGCTCTTGTATTTATGCCCTACGTTCCTGTTAATTCGGCTAGGGCATAAGGGGAGCACCTCTGCGATTGTTACCGCCGGGTCAGCCGGATGTGTACCTCAGACTAGGTGAAGCCGAAAGCTAGCGTTCTTAAGGGAATATTCGGTCCGTGAACAAAAGATGACTCTTATTTTTCATATCTGCCCCCAGATGTTTTTACTATGTTTCCCATCGCAGTCCGGACATGCACTTTAGGGCATGCTTGCCCAGGGAAAGGAACCCTTAACGGAACTATTCTCCCTGGAAGATGTTTCTTACTACCCATGTAATATAACATAACTAGTTGGGCACTTGTCTGATAAAGCACTAATGACCCCTATGCCTAGTATCCACGCATACCCGGTTCTTATATAACTGAGCGGGTATTCGGATACACTCCGGACTATTGGGCCTGGAGGCTGAAGCGAAAAGGTCCGCAACGACAAATGATCTACAATCCAGCTAGAAGGCATTATACATGTCACTTCAATTACATAGTCATGCAGACTGACTAAATTCTTCTTCTATACCATCCAACAGGCGGTCTAGCTTATAGTCCTGTTGGGAATACTTTGCGGCTAATTCTACTTGCCCATAAACTAAGCTAACGGGAATCTCTTTTCCGGCAGGCCCCACAGGTCCGACCTCGGCCATGTGATTTGGGTCTGTTTTGGTATACCGCATCTTCACCATGGCCCAGGCTTCTCTGGCACCCTGTCGGCAGGCTGATATCTTCCATAATTGGAATCGCCGCTGCGCTCCTTTGAGCTTCTCCGCAAGCTCCACAACACCCTCTGGCAGGGAGACGGACGGCCACAAGGCCTGGGCAACACCCTGCATCACCTGCCGAACTTGTTCGTGCAGATGTGACAACTCAGACAGAAGATCACCCGCATACCCGGGCATTTCCTCCGCAGGACGACCCGTCAGCATACCTACAGACGTAACATTGTTAGTCGGCTTCTTCACCGAATACCTTTAAAGGATTCATTCAAGCACTTACTAAAAATGTCGTGTCGAAGCCTCTTATTCTCCTTCTCGGAGTCTGCAAGCTGGCCCCGAACGTCTTTTAGTTCCACATTCAGCCTTATATTGGCGTCTTGGAGATTGTTTTTCTCCCGCCTAACCTTAGTCAGCACGCGTTTGCCAGCTTCTAGCTGCCGCATAACATGCTGGTCCCTCGGATTTTCTCCGGATTCATCTGCAAAATCTATTGTTAGATTTGCAGCCACGCCGCGCACTATATGGTAACCATCATTCTTTAAAATATTACCAACGGGAGGTTTTTTCTGTTCCTGCAATGCGGCAATGGCGGCCCGCATTTGGGTTTTGCATTCCTCCAGCTCCTGGGACAGCCTAGTATTCTTCTGTGTCAGAACCTGCACAATAAAGATGATCCTTAAATCAGTTCTGCTAACTGTTTCAAGTCTCGGGGGCTACTGATACATACAAATCGTCAGATTCACTCACCCGTACATCCTTTACATACCGATACGTGGCTCTGGCTAGACCATCTTGAGCGGCATGGAGGTACGCCTCTCCAGAATTAAAGGCATCAAACGCCTTGGTGAGAAACAAGCGTCACGGAGTACGGCCCGGCGGCGCCTATGATTCATGACGCTTTCCACTTTTGAGTTTGTAGCAGATAACCTATCTGCATCCTCTATAGGGGGATTATCCGGCGCCTGCCCCATATCGGCTTCTGCCTCTGTGTCCGGTCCTAGTGCTCGACTGGTGGAAGCGTGATCGGCGACATCGCCGGACATATTCCGGCGAGCGTTTTTTTAAGAAACACGTGCGTCATTATATTTTGAGAAAGACAACAACCATGGAGCGGGGTTTGTTGTACCTTTGCGCCCGCGTCTCCGTCCTAACCACCTTCCTTTTTGGCCTACCTGGCCTCGGCGCCTCCTGTTGGCGTGTTGCTGCAAGGCGTCCCGAATGCCTTCCCTATAAAAAGGCCATGTGAATATGGTGGGGGAAGTGTCTAAAAGGGGATCCTACTTTTTTGAGTTGGGACTTTTCGGTTTTTCTTACGTGCGATGCAGGGAGCAGTCCGGGATAGTCGGCCGTAATGGACACCATGGCGTCATCGCAGCCTAACTGATAGAACTGTCGGTTTATCAGCTCCATGGAGATAACCGGATCTTCTTCGAGTCCGGAGTCGAGGGCCCGGTCTAGGTCCTCCGGTTGTGGAGAAGGGCTGCAGACCTCCTTTATGGCCTTTCGCAGTTCCTGCCATAAATTGGCAAGTTGAATACTTACAACGAAAAACGCGGGAAGATGGAAGTAAGGGGATATAGCTTACCCAACTTGGAGGATTGTACATGGAGAATCCGCCCCGTGGCTTGATGCGGGTGAACTCCTCCTCCTCTCCCTTGAACAGTTCGGACAGCATTTTGGCTAATGCGGCAGCATCGCCCGGACCCTTACACCCGTAGCGGGTGGCGTCATCCTCCCCGTTGAAACACCATAAGGGATGCCCATGATATTGAAGTGGTTGCACTCCCCGCATTATGCAAATCGACATAACTTCGGTTATTGTCAAACCTGACTGAGCCAGTGCCTTAATCCGGTTCATCAGATAGAGGACTTCTCTGTCTTTTTCCACCTGGGGGCTCCGCGGGCGCCAACTTCGGCGCTTCTTCATAGGAGCATTGTTGAACTCAGGAAGACCCCGCCGAACATGGTCCGGAAGGGGAACGTCCTCCATATAAAACCATTCTGAAGGCCAGTCTTCGGACGGCTTCTTCGGGGTACCGGACAGATATCCTGTATCGGCGATGCGCCATACTTCGGCTCCGCCCACTTGATAAAGTGATTCCCTCTGTGTGCGAGGGACAAGGCAAAATAGCCTTTTCCATAGCTCGAAGTGAGCCTCGCAGCCCAGGAACAACTCGCAGAGAGCAACATAGCCGGCGATGTGTAGGATGGAGGCAGGGGTGAGATTGTGTAGTTGGAGGCCGTAGAACTCCAGGAGCCCGCGGAGGAACGGATGAATTGGAAATCCGAGTCCCCTTAGTAAGTAAGGAACAAGGCAAACCCGTTCCCCCATGGAGGGACAGGGAAAGTTCTCCGCTTGCTCCCCGCCATTGTAGGTGGCGAGCCCGGCTCGAACGGGCACCATGTATGCCGAATGAAGAAATCCTTTGGTCTGCAGTTCGACCAATCGACTATGTGGAACTGAACACCTCTCCCAATCGCCAAGCTTAGGGCTACGGGGGCGGGAGGAGGAGCTGTGGAGGTTGGCCATGCTGGAATCGATCTTTCCGAAATGCGATCTGATGGATTCTCGCTGAGGGGAGGATGGTGTGGATCGGATCTAAGAATCCCAATCCCTTTAATAGACAATTTATTTATCTAGCTAGGGAGGTGAATGTAAAAATGCCCTGGTGACTCGTATTCGTTCGAGAAATTGCCCTTATTGGGCGCAGAAGCCAAGAGGATCAACATTTATGGGGCCGGATACTATTTACAAACACTTGGAAATTGGAGAAGAACCTGCCTTGCAATGCCGAAGACAATACTGCGCGCCGGACTCGTCGTCATTGAAGCCTGGTTCGGGGGCTATTGAGGGAGTCCTAGATTTGGGGGTCTTCGGACAGCCGGACTATATCTTTCGGCCGAACTTTTGGATTATGAAGATACAAGATTGAAGACTTCATCTCGTGTCCGGAGGGGACTCTACTTGCCATGGAAGGCAAGCTAGGCAATACGGATATGTATATCTCCTCCTTTCTAACCGACCTTGTGTAACCCTAGCCCCTCCGATGTCTATACAAACCGGAGGGTTTTAGTCCGTAGGACAACATACAATCATACCATAGGCTAGCTTCTAGGGTTTAGCCTCTCCAATCTCGTGGTAGATCAACTCTTGTACTACCCATATCATCAGTATTAATCAAGCAGGACGTAGGGTTTTACCTCCATCAAGAGGGCCCGAACCTGGGTAAAACATTGTGTCCCCTGCCTCCTGTTACCATCCTCCTTAGACGCACAGTTCAGGACCCCCTACCCGAGATCTGCCGGTTTTGACACCGACATACATACTATCAAAATATCGAACACATATCAAGTTCACATGATTACTGGCAACATGATTTCTCCCGTGACCTCAAGAACAAAAGTAACTACTCACAAATGATAATCATGCTCAAGAACAGAGGGGTATTAAATAGCATATTGGATCGGAACATATAATCTTCCACCAAATAAACCATACAATAATCAACTACAAGATGTAATCAACACTACTAGTCACCCACAAGCACCAATCTATAGTTCCGGTAACAAGATTGAACACAAGAGATGAACTAGGGTTTGATATGAGATGGTGTTGTTGAAGATGTTGATGGAGATTGCCCTCCCCAAGTTGGGAGAGTTGTTGGTGATGATGATGATGATAATGATTTCCCCCTCCAGGAGGGAAGTTCCCCCGGCGGAATCGCTCCGCCGGAGGGCAAAAGTGATATACCCAAGTTCCGCCTCGAGATGGCGGCGCTCCATCCCGGAAGTCTTATCCTTATTTTTTCTAGGTCAAAATGACTTATATACCAGAAGATGGGCACCGAAGGTGGGCCTGGATGAGCACAACCCACCAGATCTCGGGTAGGGGGACCCGAACTGTGCGTCTAAGGATCGATGGTAACAGGAGACAGGGAACACAATGTTTACCCAGGTTTAGGCCCTCTTGATGGAGGTAATACCCTACGTCCTGCTTGATTGACTTTGATGAGTATAGGGGTTACAAGAGTTGATCTACCGCGAGATCGTAATGGCTAAACCCTAGATGTCTAGCCTATATGATTATGATTGTGATTGCCTCTACGGACTAAACCCTCCGGTTTATATAGACACCCGAGGGGACTAGGGTTTGTACAGAGTCGGTTTATAGAGAAAGGAATCTTCATATCCGCATGCTAAGCTTGCCTTCCACACCAAGGAGAGTCCCATCCGGACACGGGGAAAGTCTTCCGTCTTGTACCTCCACGGCCCATTAGTCCAGCCCATATCACATAGCCCGGACGCCCGAGGACCCCATAATCCTAGAATACCTCAGTAGCCCCTAAACTGGTATTCAATGACGATGTGTCCGGTGCGCAGATTGTCTTCGGCATTGCACGGCGGGTTCCTCCTACGAACATTTCAAAGCAGTTTATCATCAGTACTATATCCGGCTCTGTACAACAGTCATACCCCTGAATCGCAAGGGCAGGATACAGATAAGTTCTGTCTTATGAAGATTTCACTGGTGAGACGTTACGTCCGGCCAGTTTATTATTTCAAACCGTCCTTTGGCTTCCCATTTTGTGTTTCGAGGTGCAACCACCAACGACACGTCTTGTCAAAGCAGAGATCGTTCCCCCTTATTATGGGATTCTCATCATACGGGTTTGGGAAACCCAACCGTGCCGTTTCGCACGACCCCTTGGAAATAGGCGAGCTTTAAGGCTCGTGGGGGATGCATGATATTCACTGCCTTTATAAGGAGATAAGATGCCCCCTTTTTACCCCATGCCTTCCCCTTCCTCAGCCCATCTGCCCTCAAGCTCCAGTGCCCAAGCTTCAATCCATTCCCAGAAAGTACTCCAGCATCCGGAGCGCAGGGCAAGTGGATGGCTTCCTCTGTCACGGAGAAAAACATCAAGGAACTCCGGGAAGTGGGTTATCTGGCCAAGGAGATCGCCCACTGGCTCCGAGCCTAAAAACAGATCATCCCCACTCCAAAGCCCGGTGAGAGGGTAGTGTTTATCCCTCACTTTCTTTGCGGACTGGGGTTTCCCCTTCATCCTTTCGTCCGCGGCCTCATGTTTGACTACGGCTAGATTTCCATGATCTATCCACAAATTCTTTCCTTAACATTTCTGCATTTATCGTCGTATGTGAGGCATTCATCTGCGTTTCCCCCTACTTCGGCCTGTGGCTCGAGGTTTTCAATGTGAAGCCGAAAGTGGTGGACGGCCATGACGCAGATTGTGGTGGCGCTATGGTGAGCAAACTGCCCAACTTCACTTGGCCCAGGGCACCTTCGTGGAGACCGTGAAGGGATGGCAGCAGGGGTGGTTCTATGTCACAGAGCCCAGTGACTCCACATGGGCTGCTCCTGTGGAGTTCAAGTCCGGACCCCCAATGCGGCTGGCATCCTGGCTCAACAAGGGCTTGGACTGGGCATAGTCTGAGGATGCTACAGAAGCAAATCAAGAGCATGGTAGATATAAATACCAGCCTCGCCAGCATGATCCAGGTGATGCTCTTCCGCCGGATTCTACCCTATCAGGCGCGTCAAGAGCCCATGTGGAAGTTCAACCCGGCCAGTCCCCGGACCCTGCAGCGGTTCTTTGGCATGAAGCATGAAGACATGTGGAAGCTGCTCTTCAAAAACCAGAAGTCATAGCCGGAGACAACCGAGGACCTCGTCTCCGATAGCACCCATGCTGCAACCCCCGTAAGTTCTTTGATAACCTTACTTTTGCGAGTCCAAGGAGCATGCTAAACTTCCCATTTTCTTTCACAGGGCTGGAAAAAGAAAGCGGAATGGATTCACTGTCCGGCTCCGCTGTCTGAAGACTCAACTATTCCTCTATTGACGAGGATGCTGGTCCCGGCGCCATGCCAGGCGCTAGAAAAGAAGGCCAAGGAGAAGGGCAAGGAGGCCAAGAGTGGCATCCGCTATAAAGGTGCCTCGGACGTAGTGTCCGAGGACACCGGAACCCTCTCCTCCCCTGACGAAGAGGAAGAGGAGGAGGAAGAGAGCAACTCCTCCCTAAGGGGGAGAAGAAGAAAAGGGTATCCTCCACCGATCTAGAGGTGGAGGCGTCCAAGAAAGGGAGGATGTCCCTTACGGATGACTTCGAATCGGACGCTGACGAGTGGCGCCCCAGGCCGAAGCCCCTGGCCAGATCGTAAGTACTCAAAGGTATATATATGTCCAGCTTTTCTGGCTTATGGTTGTAATGCATTTAAATTGTATGCCGCAGTCCGATTAAGGTCCTCCCCCAGTGATCCTCCTCTTCCGGGAACTCGCTGGGTCCAAACATGATGGAGAGAGAATCGCCTCCACCAGCTTCTTCCCCACTGCCGCGGATAACACCAAGGTGTCGTCCCAGAGGACCCTTCCGGAATAGGGAGAGGTGCCGGAGGCCGTCAAGATGGTGCCGAAGGGTGACACCTCAGCTGTCAAGAACATGGGGGAACCGACCCCCATGGAGACAGGGGCCATGTCCAGTTTCGCCCCCAACCAAATGTCATTCCGGAAACCCATACGATTCTAGAAACAGATGAGCAATCCTCTTTGCGAGAAGGGGGCACACCTACTACATCGGCGTCCTCTGTCAATGCGGAGGCGCCGGACACTTTGGTGAGAGCGCTTCAGAGCGCCACCATTGTGGAAGAACATCGTACCCTTATGGGTACGGTGATTGAAAAGGTTCAGTCTGCGAAAAGCTGACTGAGCGAGGCCTACACTAGCCTTTTAAGAGGCTTTGAGGTATGTGCTTTACAGTGTCTTTTAGCTATATAAAAAGAATGTATGTGTATAGATAGTAGCCCCTGAGACTTTGTTTAGTGTTCGAAAAGAAAAACCGAACAGAGGATCTAATAAATCACGCATGAGGTTAAGATACATATCTGTTTGAACAAACAGTGTGCAAAATAGGCGTCAGTTACCCATGCCGCCGAAGCATCCGAGCTAAGGCGGAAGTTAGAAGAAAAACAAGGTATGTGATACTGAACACACATCTGAAATGGTGTCAGCTCTTATGTGTTATCTGAATGAGTTTCATAATTATGTTTGTAGCTGACACGTCTGAGGTCGAGGCCCTCAAGTGTGCACTGGCCGAGGCCAGGAAGGAGGCGGAGGAGGAGCGAGCCTCCAGCCTTAAACATGAATCACGAGTGGAGGAAGTCCAACAAGAGCTCAAGGATGCCATAGGAAAATGCGAGTCCTTACACTGTAAGAGTTCAGAGCAAAATTCCGAACTTGCTAAGGCACTCCAAAGCGCATAGGAAGCCCGGACCGAAGCCCAAAGCGCTGTCCGGGAGATCCAAGAGGCAAAGCAAATTGCGGCGGGTAAGGCCTTTAACATGCAGAGCAAATTTGTGAAGAAAAGATATATCTTTCTATCCCGGATTTGGAGTTCTCCAGGAGTGTTTGCGGACCTGCCCCGGAGTGTTGTTGATGCCGCGGAGTTCTTTCGGGACGAAGAGGGGAGCTCAATGGAGAAGTTGTTCTGGTCACAGTACCTTGCGCCAGAGCATCCTGTCCCCCTCAGCGATCAGCTAAAGCAATGGACCGAACTGCATAGAGTGGCTGAATTGGCCATGAGGGATTTGATAATCCGTCTTTGGCCCGCCGAACCCATGCCCAGTAGTTATTTCGGTCGCGTGAAGCGGCTGGTCAGCGCCTTCCCTCGACTTGATGCCGTGAAGCGGTCGGACTGTATTGAAGGTGCGCGGATGGCCTTCACCCGTGTCAAGGTGCAGTGGGCGAAGATGGACGCCATCAAGCTTGCAACCGAGGGACCGCCCGCTGGCAAAGAGCACCGCATGTTGGAGCGGTACTTTGATGATGTCCGGAAAGGATCGCTCATTGAAGAGGGCCAATGTTCGAAGGACATCATTTTTGAATGAATGTATCTATGTTGTCCAATCTTGTATCATGAAACAAGGCTTATGTATGATATGTTGCTTATTTTATTTGAAAATATCTCCTCGTGTGTGGCTATTTATGATATCGGAGAGTTGGCCAGTCGTCGGCTTCAGCCCCCATGTAGGTAGTACGGGGGTGTTCGGGATAACACTTAAACACACTTGACCCAATGTACTGGTCCGTGAAGGAGGTGTTAGTGCGCGAACCAGGCAATCGAACTATACGTCTTTATCGGCCTCACATAGCCATAGGAGTTTTATAATGGGAGTGCGGGCGCAGCCCCTAGTATTTTTCATTATCCAAACTTGGGTGTTGTGAATGCCCGGCCGGGTGGAGGCCCGCCTATCGCATAATGCGGAAAAAATTGCAAGAGATTTATACTTAGTCACTGAATAGCTGACCAGCTCTCGCCGCATCATGATAGTCAGTTTTCGGTTTTCTCTACTAAGGTGTTTGTCCGAGTGAACCAGAAACACAATCGCAGTAGTTCTCCCTTTACTACCCTAGCCGATCAGACGGAACGTAAGGTAGCAAGCACAGGAGCCGGGCAACCCAACTATTGACCAAATACAGGATTCAGAGCCAATGCATATAATGCTATATTCGAGACGCCGAATTGCACTGTGAAAGTGTTCGGACTTTGTTTTAGTATTTAAAAGATGTACGCCTCTTAATAGAGCCCCTGGCGATTTATGTCATACCAAGGTGTACATGACAATCGGACAAAAATGGAGAAACATATGTTGAGAGATAACCCAACGCCACGTAGGTTTGGGCCAAAAACTGTTTCCATAGTAGTCTAATTGATACGTCAAAACATATTGATACAAATAGTGCAATAAGCAACAAGGCTATTTTACATGCCAAACACAAGGGGAAGCCTTGCATGCGTCCTGATAGCAGACGAGGTGATCTTTAAAGATCTTTTAGGTGCTTTGGCACACGTCTATGCTTCTTTTCTCCTTGGTATATTGTCCTTCGAGAGGATCATCGACCGGTGTTTTCATAATAGGCCACGGAAAGAGGCTTTGGTACCATCGAAATGATGGTTTGGGTTGTAAGGAACCTGGAAAAGTAAAAAAGAAAAGAAAAAAGGGAAATGTGAGTGTCATGATAGGGTCTAGCCGTATTGTAGACATTGTCCTTATTATGCCTCCATCCTTTCCCATGGTGTTTTTAGTGCGTAATTATGTACGTGTGGTACATATGCCACAATCCGGTAGGGGATGAGATGGAGGCCGATTTGTAATCTAGCTCCTGACGGGCTGGACTGTTGTATAGTGGGGTAGTCGGACTGTTTGATAGTGTCCGAGGACTTGGCCGCCGACGTAATAGGTGGCTTGATGAGGCCACCCTGTACTTCCGCTGCCAGTGCCGCGGTGTGCTCCTTGGTGCAGAGGGAGTGTTCCATGTTTCCATTCACTGTTATAACTCCGCGTGGTTCGTGCATCTTGAGTTTGAGATAGGGATAGTGCTGGGCTACATTGAAGCGAGCGAACGCGGTTCGTTCGAGCAGTGCATGGTAGCCACTGTGGAAGGGGACGATATCGAAGATCAAGTCTTCGCTACGGAAGTTGTCCAGCGAACCGAAGACCACTTCCAATGTGATTGAGCCCGTGCAGCGGGCCTCTACACCGGGTATCACTCCTTTAAAGGTAGTTTTAGTGGGCTTGATTCTTGACGGATCAATACCCATCTTGCGGACTGTGTCTTGATAGAGCAGGTTAAGGCTGCTGCCGCCGTCCATGAGGACTCGCGTAAGGTGGAATCCATTGATGATTGGATCAAGGACTAATGCGGCCGAACCTCCATGAAAGATACTGGTCAGGTGGTCCCTGTGATCGAAGGTGATCGGACAGGCCGACCATGGGTTGAATTTTGGGGCGACTGGCTCTATCGCATGGACGTCCCTTAGCTCGCGCTTGTGCTCCCTCTTGGGGATATGGGTGGCGCATATCATGTTCACCATTTTGACTTCGGGGGGAAATTTCTTCTGTCCCCCTATTTTCGGTGCGCTAGGTTCGTCGTTGTCATCCTAAATGGGTGACCCTTTCTCCTTATGTTCGACATCTAACTTGCCGGCTTGTTTAAAGAACCAAAAACTTCTGTTGTTTCTTTTTTAGGCTTCTAGCCATGGCTATTAGCCGGCGCTTGAAGTGCTCTTGTTCGAGGGGTTCCTCTCGTACGATAAAATTTTCGTCGCCGAGGCTTATGTCATCTTCGGAGGTGGCAGATAGTTGTTGTCCTCCGAGTCATTGTTCCCTGTTTGTTCATCAGGGTTAACTTGCCCGTCCTCCCGATCATCATGTTCGAATGTTGGTTCGATGGGGTCTTCTTGGTCTTCGGCGTTCTCCGGAGTATCATTGTCTTCGGTGCCGGTATTTCTGTTCTTAACGTGACGCGTTTTAGAGCGGCGCCGCTGACGTCGACGCTTCGGCGGTATCTCCGGAGGTTCGTCCTCGACTGGGTTTTTCTCATCATCGCCGTCACCGTATTTCGGTGTATCCACCAGGTATATGTCATACGAGGAGGTGGCCATCCAACATCCGGTGACCAGCGAGTTTTGGGCCTGCTCCTCTCCGGCATCATCGTCCATACCGTCGATGTCTTTGGAGGTGTAATCAAGGATGTAGGTTAGGTCCTTGATAGTGGCTATGAAGTGGGTGGTGGGTGGGAAGTAAAATTCCCTATTTCCAGCCCCTAGTCCGGGTTGGGCGTGATTCAGAAGCGGTTCCTCTGTGGTGACGAGGGATCACATTAAGTCCATAGCCTCGTTTAAGAGCGGGGTTTGGACGGGGTCGGAAGTTTCTGGGCCGAGCTCGCATGACGCGGGCCTCCAGGGTTTGGAATTAGTGTCTGGAGAAGAGTCCGGCCTCACAATGATTGCTAGAGACGCTATTCTCTCGGTGTCGCGCTCTAAGGCCACAGAGAGTCCGGCGGGCTCTAGACTCCTGTCTTCGGACCTGATGACGCGCTCCGGATCTAAGGCCGGAGTGGTGGTTGAGGCCACAAACCCTTGGAAGATCAAGTCTCCTCGGATATCAGCGACATAGTTCAGATTTCCAAAACTGATCTGGTGACCAGGGGCGTAGCTGTCGATCTGCTCTAGGTGGCCAACCGAGTTGACACATAGTGCAAAGCCGCCGAATACAAAGATCTGGCCGGGGAGAAAAATCTCCTACACGGCAGCATTGTTGTAGATGATTGATGGAGCCATCGTGTAACGCCCTCGATGCGGCTATATCTCCCACGTGTCGAAGCACGACTTAGAGGCATAACCGCATTGAAAGCAATGTCGCAAGTGAGGTAATCTTCACACAACCCATGTAATACATAAATGAAAGAGTTACATAGTTGGCTTACAATCGCCACTTCACACAATTACATGAATAAAGCATTACATCATCCAGATACAATCAAGGTCCGACTACGGAACCAAAATAAAAGAAGACCACCCCAAATGCTACACAGATCCCTGATCGACCCCAACTGGGCTCCACTACTGATCGACTAGAACGAAACAACACAAAGGACAAGATCTTCATCGAGCCCCTCCTTGAGCTTGGTTGTGTCACCTGCTCGGTAACATCGGCACCTGCAAACTGGTTTTGGAAGTATCTGTGAGTCACGGGGACTCATCAATCTCACACCCTCGCGATCAAGACCGAACATTAACAAATTCCCATCTGCCCATAACCGCGGGCATGGCTTTCGAAAGTTCAATCCCTACAGGGGGGTCCCAACTTAGCCCATCACAAGCTATCACGGTAAGCAAAGGATATTTCTTCTCCCAAGACAATCCGATCAGACTCGGCATCCCGGTTACAAGACATCCTCGGCAATGGTAAAACAAGTCCAGCAAAACTGCCCGAATGTGCCGACAAATCCCGATAGGAGCTGCACATATCTCGTTCTCAGGGCACACCTAGATGAGACTAGCTACGAGTAAAACCAACCCTCAAGTTT
>NC_057806.1:315561627-315576637 GCF_018294505.1 Triticum aestivum | reverse complement strand
GGTTAAATAAAGATGACCCTTGAGTCTGCAGAACCCAAGGAAAGGTGGTAGGTTGTTAGTGCAAATAGTAAAACCAAGGTTGGGCCTTGCTGGAGGAGTTTTATTCAAGGTGAACTGTCAAGGGGTTCCCATTATAACCCAACCGTGTAAGGAACGCAAAATCTGGGAACATAACACCGATATGACGGACACTAGGGCGGCAAGAGTGGAACAAAACACCAGGCATAAGGCCGAGCCTTCCACCCTTTACCAAGTATATAGATGCATTACTTAAATAAGAGATATTGTGATATCCCAACAAAATATCCATGTTCCAACATGGAACAAAATCCAATCTTCACCTGCAACTAACAACGCTATAAGAGGGGCTGAGCAAAGTGGTAACATAGCCAAACAACGGTTTGCTAGGAGAAGGTGGGTTAGAGGCTTGGCTCAACAATATTGGAGGCATGATAAGAAAGTGGTAGGTATCGCAGCATAGGCATAGCAAAAGAGCGAGCAACTAGCAAGCAAAGATAGAAGTGATTTCGAGGGTATGGTCTTGCCTGAGATCCCGCACGGAAGAAGAACGAGTCCATGAAGAAGACAAGTGGACGAAGTCGAACGGTTCCTCACAAACGTGATGTTACTGGATTACCGAGAAGAAGTACACCGGAAAGAAATTAAAAAACATAGTAAACAAACATCACATAAGCACGGCATGATGCACAAACAAGTATGATGCATGTCCGGTTTAATGAGGCATGTCATGGCAAAGTGCACAAACAACCCTACAAATTAAGTGGAGCTCAATATGCAACTCCGTTGCATATTAACGAAACATTACGTGAATTATTTAGTTCGATCTTTTTTATGCACCCAACAATATCAAATGTTGTTAAACATGGCAAGAGGGTGAAGCAAAGTAAAACTACCTACCTAGTCAACTTTAAATGAGGCCGGAAGCAACGAACAACAATTCCGGTAAATCCCCATATGCATATATTAGGTTTGGTACCATTCTGCCCTAAACAAAATTTTAGGGTAAGATGGGTGCACCAAGATAAACTAGGCATTTTTCTACCCCATTTACATATAAAGATTATTTAAAACTGAGCTACGGTTATTTAGTTATGAAATAAAGCATTTTAACAAGTTATTTGAGCAAAATTTAAACAAACAGCATTTTAAACATCTCAAACATGGATGAAAGTGGCATATTATTAAAATAGATGAAATTCTAAGCAAGTTTCATATATAAATTGTTTTAATCTGATGCACGGTTAATTAGTTATTAGATGCATGAAGTCTAGGGGGTTTTCTACAAAAACCGTTGTCTCTGGAAATTAGCTAAAACGTTCTGCGGAAAAAACACATCTGGGGCCGAAACTGATTGGCCCACCAGAGAAAGAGAAAAAATAGAAAAAAGGAGGGTGCTCAGGGGGGGATGCATGTTGTGGTTGTGGCCTGGGTGAAAGTGCAACTATCCCTAGGTGGTTTTGGTAATTCATAACAACATATAGCTCATTGAGCTAATGCTATTCCAAGATGATTATTTCAGGAAAGCTCAATGATTGGCATGGCATGGATATGAAAGTGGAACCCTCAAAATGCTAAGGACAAAGGATTAGCTCAAGCTCAAAAGCTCAAGACTCTTCATTTTATATTTTAGTGATCCAAGATCACATTGAGTCGTTAGGAAAAGCCAATACTATCAAGGAGGGATGAGGTGTTGCTTAATGAGCCTCTTGCTTCATGTGCTTAGTGATATGCTCCAAAACCCTCAACTACTTTCCCATATCCACATATGACCTAAACCCTAAGCCAAACTCGGTCCTACCAATTCTTCCTATCCGGCGCCACCGAGTTTCACTTGTCATTAGCCACTGCCAAACCATAGCAATTCGGTCCTACCGATAGGGATCTCAGTCTCACCGAGATGGGATTGCAAACTCTCTGTTTCCCTTTCGTAACTTTTCGGTCTCACCGAAAGAGCGAATCGGTCCCACCGAGATTGCAATGATAACTCAGTGTTTCCCCTTTGTAACTTTTCGGTCTCACCGAGTTCCACTCGGTCTCACCGAAAGAGCAAATCGGTCCCACCGAGTTTGCCTGACCAACTCTCTGGTTAGCTAATTACCAAATTCGGTCTCACCGAGTTTGTGTAATAGGTCTCACCAAGATTACGTTATGCCCAAACCCTAACCATATCGGTCCTACCGAGTTGCATGTTAGTCCCACCGAAAATCTCCAACGGTCACTAGGTTTACATTTTCGGTCCGACCGAGTTTGTTGATTCGGTCCCACCGAGATTGGAAAACTGTGTGTAACGGTTGGATTTTGTGTGGAGGCTATATATATCCCTCCACCTCCTCTTCATTCGATGAGAGAGCCATCAGAACACACACACCATTCCAACTCATATGTTCTGAGAGAGAACCACCTACTCATGTGTTGAGACCAAGATATTCCATTCCTACCATATGAATCTTGATCTCTAGCCTTCCCAAGTTGCTTTCCACTCAAATCTTCTTTCCACCAAATCCAAATCCTATGAGAGAGAGTTGAGTGTTGGGGAGACTATCATTTGAAGCACAAGAGCAAGGAGTTCATTACCTACACACCATTTGTTACTTCTTGGAGAGTGGTGTCTCCTAGATTGGCTAGGTGTCACTTGGGAGCCTCCGACAAGATTGTGGAGTTGAACAAGGAGTTTGTAAGGGCAAGGAGATCGCCTACTTCGTGAAGATCTACCGCTAGTGAGGCAAGTCCTGTGTGGTCTATGGCCATGGTGGGATAGACAAGGTTGCTTCTTCGTGGACCCTTTATGGGTGGTTGCTTCTTCGTGGACCCTTCGTGGGTGGAGCCCTGTGTGGACTCGCGCAACCGTTACCCTTCGTGGGTTGAAGTCTCCATCAACGTGGATGTAGGATAGCACCACCTATCCGAACCACGGGAAAAACATCCGTGTCTCCAATTGCGTTTGATTTCTCCAAACCCTTCCCTTTACATTCTTGCAAGTTGCATGCTTTACTTTCCGCTGCCTATATACTCTTTGCATGCTTGCTTGAATTATGTGATGATTGCTTGACTTGTCCTAAATTAGCTAAAATCTGCCAAGAACTAAAATTGGGAAAAGGTTAAGTTTTTATTTGGTCAAGTAGTCTAATCACCCCCCCCCCCTCTAGACATACTTTCGATCCTACAAGTGGTATCAGAGCTTTGGTCTCCATTTGCTTTGATCTCCATAGCTTTGGTGGTCATAGCCTTGGTTTCACAACCTAGGAGAGTATGGCGTCTAGCGAGGGAAATTATCACCGTAGAGGTCCTTACTTTGATGGTACTAATTTTGCTAGTTGGAAGCATAAAATGAAAATGCATATTCTTGGACATAACCCCGTCGTTTGGGCTATTGTGTGTGTTGGTTTGCAAGGTGACTTCTTTGATGGGAGAGAACCAAACCGTGAAGCTACCGCGGATGAGTTGAAGATGTTGCAATACAATGCTCAAGCTTGTGATATTCTCTTCAACGGATTGTGCCCCGAAGAATTCAACAAAATCAGCCGTCTTGAGAATGCAAAGGAAATTTGGGACACTTTGATTGATATGCACGAAGGTACCGACTCCGTCAAGGAATCCAAGTTGGATGTGCTTCAAAGCCAACTTGACAAGTTCAAGATGAAGGATGGTGAAGGTGTCACTGAAATGTACTCTAGGCTTGCTCTCATCACAAATGAGATTGCCGGCTTAGGAAGTGAAGAGATGACCGACAGATTCATCATCAAGAAGATTCTAAGAGCCTTGGATGGAAAATATGATACCGTGTGCACATTGATCCAAATGATGCCCAATTACAAAGATCTCAAGCCAACGGAGGTGATTGGAAGAATTGTTTCTCATGAGATGTCACTTAAGGATAAAGAGGAGCTTCACAACAAATCAAGTGGTGCCTATAAAGCCTCATGTGAAGACCCTACATCATCAAGTGAGAAACAAGACTTCAATGAAGAATTGAGCTTAATGGTGAAGAACTTCAACAAGTTCTACAAGAGTAGAAGCAAAGATAGAAGCTTCAAGTCAAGGTCCTACAATGACAAAAGATCTTCTAGTCGAGAGCGAAACTGCTACAATTGTGGAAGACCCGGACACTATTCAATGAGTGTACGGCTCCCTACAAGAGAAGAGAAGATTCTCCAAGAAGAAGAAGCAAAGAATCACCACCAAGAGAGAGAAGGAGTAGAGATGATCGTTATGAACGAAGATACTCACGGAGAAGCAAGGATTCGGAAAGAAAGGAAAAATCATCAAAGAGCTACACAAGACGAAGACATCAAGCTCATGTTGGTGAATGGGTATCCGGCTCCGACTCTGACAGCCACTCCGAGAGAAGTTATCACTCCGACTCCGAAGATACTCAAGATGAAGGTGTTGCCGGTCTAGCACTTGTGTCAACCAACTCCTACGACATATTTGACTCGCCAAATGAAGGAATTGGAAGATGCTTCATGGCCAAAGGTCCTAAGGTAACACACCCCGAGTATGTTGATTTCAATAGTGATGAAGATGACTTGTTAGGTGATGATTTGCTTGTTGACAACTCTAGTGATGAATACTATGATGAAACGTCAATTAAACATGCTAATCAAGATAAAACGAATGACAATGATAAGGAGAAGATTGAGGCTCTAACTAAAGAACTAAACACTCTTAAGTTAGCTCATGAAACTATCTTCGAAGATCATCAAGAACTTTTAAGAGCTCATGAGAAATTACGCTTTGAAAAACTCAATCTTGAGCAAGAGCATGAGTTCTTAAAAGCAATCAATGATGATCTCCGCAAGAAAAGTTCTTCTTACATTGCCAAACATTTACTCTTATCCACTTACATGCCTCAAGTCAAGTCTAGTAACAATAACAAGAAAGATTCTTCCTCTAGCAGTAACAATGATCATGCCAAATCCAATATTGTTGCTTCTAGTAGTTCTCTTGATTCCACTAATGATTCTCTTAGCCAAGTTACACTTGAGCAAGAAAATAGTTTATTGAAGGGAATTATAGAGAAAGGAGTGTACAAAAGCCTTGCCGGGAGTAAGCAATTCGAGGAAATTGTGCGCAAGCAAGGAATGCACCGGAAGAATCAAGGTATTGGTTTTGAACGAAAGTTCAATGCCAATGGAGTTGAGTGGGAAGAAGATCAATACCCCAAGACAACGTTTGTTCCTCAACAAGAGAAGTATACTTCTTTCAAGGGGACACAAGCTCAAGATGATCTTCCACCACAAGACTACAAGCAAAAAGGCAAGGACAAGCTTCAAGAGGAAATTGACGCATTTGAAGAAGCTCCTAAAACCTTAGTCAAGTGGATTCCCAAGACTACTTCAAGTTCCACTTCATCAAGTACGACTACAACTCCAAGGATTCCCATCAAGATGATGTGGATCCAAAAGAAGAAGAACTAGAGAGTTCTTGAGGGTGACTCCGCCAACATACTTCACTCTTACCATTTTGGCAAGAACAAGTGCAATCAACTTCCACATCTTGCACTAGTTCAAGGAGTCACAAACCCTCTTGTTGGTAAGACAAGGGACAAGGTAACCTAAAAGTTTTCATGGACATTATCTTGTGTGTGCATCACTCTATGTCTATGGATATCCTTGTTTGTTCCTTGTGGGACTAACCCATGTAGGTATTGAAAGTGCAATTCACTCAAATGGATAGCTCCAAGTGATCTACATCAACATTGAGCATCCACATCTTCAACATCTACATGAAGTCATCATCGACAAAACCCAAGGTTAGTTCATCCCTCTGAGGGGGGATATCACATCTAGGGGGAGCTTTACTCTAAGACTTGAGCTAAAGTAACTCTAAAGATGTGAACACAACA
Source organism: Triticum aestivum (assembly GCF_018294505.1). NCBI lineage: Eukaryota > Viridiplantae > Streptophyta > Magnoliopsida > Poales > Poaceae > Triticum > Triticum aestivum. The sequence goes on along the minus strand of NC_057806.1, from coordinate 315,570,771 downwards.
ATGCTTTATGTAAAAGTGGTAACCCCACTTGAGCTTAAACGATGAGTATGACCTATGATCAAGTGTTCTCACTTGACTCCTAAGTCAATATACTCATATATAGATGACCTAGTCATCGCAAATTGCTTGATAGATGCTAGAATTGGTTGTGCATGCCTTGTCACATATTTCATTTGCCATCTTATTGTGTGAGCATGCTGGTTGCATATTTTACTCATTCGAGGACATCCACTTGTTGTTTTGGTTGTTTGGTTTTATTTTCTTTTGCCAAGTGGATGGACAAGAATGCCTAAGTACCTCCTCTAGCTATCTATGCTTTTCTCGTCTCAAACTCTATTCATGCTGCATCACAAAATTTGATCAAGTCAGATTCGAACCACTCTGTGTGAGGAGCACTCGGAGTCCCCGATTTGTCATAGACTTAAACTTCCAAAACATCTTTATGATTCTCGGTCTGACCGATACTCGGTCCTACCGAGATCATTAAGTTGATCTAGGTTTTCGATCTCGGTGCAACCGATTTGAACATTTCGGTCACACCGAGTTTCAGTAACTGCCTGCAGTTATGAATCTCGGTGCCACCGAGTTGTTCCACTCGGTCACACCGACAGGGTCGGGCTATATATAGTCACGGGCAAAATTTGGAAATTTCTCTGAACTCCTTCGCCTGCGCGATAGCCTGCTCTGCCCTCGTGGTCTCCGGATCGTCTTCTCGCCGCCAGCCGCCTCCAGTCGCTGGTCTCCGTCGCCGTCAATGGGAATTCTGACCCGCCGTTGCCGCCGTAGCGAGTCTCCGCCGAACTAGGGTATGGACTCGATCACAGTGCTATTCCTCGTCCGATTCCTAGCACATTGTGTTCTTAGATTCTTGCCACGATTGAAACACTCCTATCCAGTCAAAACGCCCATAGATTAGGTTTGATTCGAAAATTCTAGGTTTAGGTTTCCGCCAAAACCATCTCAGACCCACCGAGTTGAAAAACTCGGTCCCACCGATTTGGTTTATGCCATTGCACAAGTGAGACTCGGTCTGACCGAGAATTACTTATCAGTGTGACCGATTTTGGAACTCTGTGAAACCCTAGCAGTCTCGGTGCCACCGAACTGTGACTCGGTCCTACCGAGTTCACTAGTTTAGATTCCAAAACTGCTTCGGTATCACCGAGTTTGAAAATCGGTAGATCCGAGATGATTTCAGTGGGAAACTAAAACTAAGTTTTTGGATCATTCTTTTGCAAAAATCTCTGCATTTTGTGACGCTCATCCTTTCTACCTCATCTATAATCTGTTCACAGGGTCAGCAGTCAGAGTTTGCAGCATGTCTGATCAAAGTGATAGCCAGAATGTGTCAGAACATCAAGTGGTGATGAGTGAGGGCACTAGTCCCTCCAGTTCTTCTGATGAAGGCAGCAGGAGCACTCCTAGCAACTTGCCAAAGGCTGCCACGAGACAGAGGAAGAAGAGAACTTCAGACTCCGAAGATGAAGACTATGTGGCAGAGGGAGAGGCCACATCAAAGAGAGTTGAGCCAGCTCAGGGGACAAAGCCAGGGCTGAAGATCAAAAGGCCAGCAGGCAGGCAGCCCATGTCAAAGGCAAGAGTCTCAACTGAGAAGCCCACTCCCCAAGAGCCAGTTGCTGCAGAAGGCAAGAAAAGAAAGGAAAGGGTGAAGAAGACTGTGGCTAGAGTTCTTGGCAAAGCTTCCATCATGGAAGAGGAAGAAGAAGAAGAGGTAGCTGCACCAGCACCAAAGGCACCCAAGCTAATGGGAGATGCCATAAAATCAGGGGGAGCTGCTTCCAAGGCCAAGCCAGCTCCAAAGCCAAAGCCAAAGAGGAACACAAGAAGCATTCCTGCAGCTGAGAAGAACAAGGCCCCAGTGCCTGAGACTGTTGCTGAACAAGAGGATGAAGAGAATGTTCTGAGAAAGCTCAAGCCCAAGATCCCAGACCACAACGATGCTCATCCTGTGGCTGAGGATATGAAGCTCAGGAGAGATTCAGGGCTGAGGAAGTGGAGAGAAGCAGACCCATATGCTTCAAGGAGGAGGACTGCTGTTGACTACAGGTTTCACACCAAGGAGCAGCAGGATTTCTATGAGACTGTTTTGCTTGATAAGAAGCCAATAGTCTGTGATATGAGATGGGTTGATTGGCAATACATTAAGGACAATGAGGAGCACTATCCTGGAGTGCAAGACAGCTTCATAGCTTGTGGAGTAGCTGACTTTGTTGGGCAGAAGCTCACAAAGTGGAACGAAGAGCTTATCATGCAGTTCTACTCCACGGCACACTTCTACCCAGATGGGAGGATCACATGGATGTCTGAGGGTACAAGGTACCAATCCACAGTTGCTGAGTGGGCACAGATCATTAATGCCCCAGAGGAGCAAGATGATGACTTGGATGTCTATGCCAAGAAGAAGATGGACCACAACTCAATGTCAAATATGTACAAGGAGATCCCAAATGAAGCACTTGATACCTTCAAGTTTGGCTCAGTACATTACCTTCTGTCAGGGCTCCCGACTATCAATTAGATCTTGAGGCACACCTTATTGCCCAAGTTAGGTGATCACAAGATGATCAGAGGCCATGCTATCGACTTGCTACATGTGTTTGATGTGCCTCAGAAGTTCAAGGTGATGAGCCTCATAGTGGAAACTATCAAAAGGACTGCAGTAGATCAGAAGATGAGTTGCGGATATGCCCCTCAGATTCAGGAGCTCATCAACTCCAAGATGGGCACGGGCATATACTTATTGGACAAGGAACATTTGCCCATCCGTCCAGATTTTGAGGACAATGAAGTTGTCATGACTGAGAATGAACCGTCATCTGCCCAAGCATTCGCAAAGAAGGAGAAGGCAAGGAAGGAGAAAGTTGCCAAGATGCCAACTCAAGAGGAGGCATCTGAGTATTTCTTGAAGACCAAACAGGAGCAGCTTGGTTACCTCATTGCATCCACCCTGCGGATTGAGCAAGGACTAGCCACCCTAACTCAAAACCAGGCGAGCCTAGAGAGAATCATGGAACAAAAGTTCTATGACTTGGATGTCAAGGTAACGGAGATTCAGACTGTAGTGGAGCAGCTCCAAGATGACATGCAGGAGAGGAGAGGCAGGACTACCACTCATGCCTTTGCCAGAGTGCCAAGAGGTCCAAGGTCGTCCGCCGTGCCAGTTGCTGACACAAGAGCCACCACCTCAGCACCAGCCACAACCTCAGTTCCACCAGCTCCAGCATCTACTTCAGCTCCAACTCCAGCGTCTACTTCAGCATCTACCGAAGCCTTCGTCCTTGGAGTGATCCGGACTCCACCACCACCTGAAGATCAAGCCTGAGTGTCGATCTAGTGCTATGCATTTTCTAGGAACTTTTTGGTAACTTGTTGCCAAAGGGGGAGAAGATGTATAGATCATAGGCTTCGAGAGAGAGAGTGTTGCTTTTCTCTCTTGCTTTATTTGGTGGTTTTTCGAACTTGTTTGCTTTTGAGTGCTTGAGATACTATGCTTGTGAGACATTGATGATCATGTGTTTGATCATAAGCTACACTTAATGCTATTATCTTATCTATCTTATGTGATCATTCACTATTCTTGGTGATGAGTGCATGTATTTCATTTTATCATTTTAAGCGCTCCACCAAGATGTATGTGACATGGAAGAGTAACCCATGACTCTAACTCCTTGTGTCTTTGTAGTCCAAAGCAAATTTTAAATATGCACAAATTTAGGGGGAGCTCTTACTTATCACATACTTCTCAAAGCGACGATATATTTCATGCTTATTATCATTTGTCGAAGCTTTGATCTATATGTTGTCATCAATTACCAAAAAGGGGGAGATTGAAAGTGCAACTATCCCTAGGTGGCTTTGGAAATTCATAACAACATATAGCTCATTGAGCTAATGCTATTCCAAGATGATTATTTTAGGAAAGCTCAATGATTGGCATGGCATGGATATGAAAGTGGAACCCTCAAAATGCTAAGGACAAAGGATTGGCTCAAGCTCAAAAGCTCAAGACTCTTCATTTTATATTTTAGTGATCCAAGATCACATTGAGTCGTTAGGAAAAGCCAATACTATCAAGGAGGGATGAGGTGTTGCTTAATGAGCCTCTTGCTTCATGTGCTTAGTGATATGCTCCAAAACCCTCAACTACTTTCCCATATCCACATATGACCTAAACCCTAAGCCAAACTCGGTCCTACCGATTCTTCCTATCCGGCGCCACCGAGTTTCACTTGTCATTAGCCACTGCCAAACCCTAGCAATTCGGTCCTACCGATAGGGATCTCGGTCTCACCAAGATGGGATTGCAAACTCTCTGTTTCCCTTTCGTAACTTTTCGGTCTCACCGAAAGAGCGAATTGGTCCCACCGAGATTGCAATGTAAACTCAGTGTTTCCCCTTTGTAACTTTTTGGTCTCACCGAGTTCCACTCGGTCTCACCGAAAGAGCAAATCGGTCCCACCGAGTTTGCCTGACCAACTCTCTGGTTAGCTAATTACCAAATTCGGTCTCACCGAGTTTGTGTAATCGGTCTCACCGAGATTACGTTATGCCCAAACCCTAACCATATCGGTCCTACCGAGTTGCATGTCAGTCCCACCGAAAATCTCTAACGGTCACTAGGTTTACATTTTCGGTCCGACCGAGTTTGTTGATTCGGTCCCACCAAGATTGGAAAACTGTGTGTAACGGTTGGATTTTGTGTGGAGGCTATATATATCCCTCCACCTCCTCTTCATTCGATGAGAGAGCCATCAGAACACACACACCATTCCAACTCATATGTTCTGAGAGAGAACCACCTACTCATGTGTTGAGACCAAGATATTCCATTCCTACCATATGAATCTTGATCTCTAGCCTTCCCAAGTTGCTTTCCACTCAAATCTTCTTTCCACAAAATCCAAATCCTATGAGAGAGAGTTGAGTGTTGGGGAGACTATCATTTGAAGCACAAGAGCAAGGAGTTCATTACCTACACACCATTTGTTACTTCTTGGAGAGTGGTGTCTCCTAGATTGGCTAGGTGTCACTTGGGAGCCTCCGACAAGATTGTGGAGTTGAACCAAGGAGTTTGTAAGGGCAAGGAGATCACCTACTTCGTGAAGATCTACCGCTAGTGAGGCAAGTCCTGTGTGGGCGATGGCCATGGTGGGATAGACAAGGTTGCTTCTTCGTGGACCCTTTGTGGGTGGTTGCTTCTTCGTGGACCCTTTGTGGGTGGAGCCCTGTGTGGACTCGCGCAACCGTTACCCTTGGGTGGAGCCCTGTGTGGACTCGCGCAACCGTTACCCTTCGTGGGTTGAAGTCTCCATCAACGTGGATGTAGGATAGCACCACCTACCCGAACCACGGGAAAAACATCCGTGTCTCCAATTGCGTTTGATTTCTCCAAACCCTTCCCTTTACATTCTTGCAAGTTGCATGCTTTACTTTCCGCTGCCTATATACTCTTTGCATGCTTGCTTGAATTATGTGATGATTGCTTGACTTGTCCTAAATTAGCTAAAATCTGCCAAGAACTAAAATTGGGAAAAGGTTAAGTTTTTATTTGGTAAAGTACTCTAATCACCCCCTCTAGACATACTTTCGATCCTACACCGGGCCTTGGTGGGCAAGAAGAGGCCCACGCACGGCGCGGTCAACGAGCAGGCGAGCAACCGCACTCGATCCTGAACCGCTGCTCGAAGCAGGGGAAGGAGATGGTCGGGCGCTGTCCTGGCATGGATGGAACATGAAGCAGGGAAAGGCAGCGCTGCTTGATGGGAGGTTCGAAGAGTTGGGGCCTGCAGGCGGCATACAGCGGCGGGAATCCACCAGATCTGACAAGGGAAGCCGGATCCTGATGGTGGGAGTCGAACAAGACGTTGACGGCTCGGTTCCTGCGAAGAAATACATCGGGAAAATGAGTTCAGAAGGGAGAGACAGGGACAAGAAACGGGGAAGAAAGGAGGGAAGATTGGGTGTGGTTTGGCTAACCGGAGTTTCGCCAGAGGCATGCGGGCACGGCGGCACTGCCGGAGGAGATGCAGACAACGGGGAGGATTCGTGGTGACGGCAGCGCCCGGTTCCTGCGGTAAGAAGCAGAGGAGGGGAGTTGAGAGATGGAGGAGGAAGACGAGGAGAAGGAGAAAACAGGAGGAACAGGAGGGTCACAATGCTCATCTGCTGCTGATGCTTGGGTGGCCGGTGACCATCGTGCTAGGTGGGGCCTGGAGGAGCTCCTCTCCTCCGAATTGAACAGGGGAGAGAAAACAGCGGGGCGCTGGTTGCTCGAGTAGGAGGTGGCCATGGATCAAGGGGAGAAGGTGGTTGGCTCGGTGGATCGAGTGCTTGGGGTCGTGGAGAAAGAGCTCGGGCTCCTGTTGGTGGGTGGAGGAACTGCGGGAATGGGTGAATTGAGGGAGAGGAGGCTGGTTGGTTCGGGATAGATCCCGATGAAGATGCAGCGGCGGCGGGGTAAGGGACAAATGCCCTAGGTTTTAGGGTTATGTCCAGATTTAGACTAGGGAGTATATATAAGGAAAGAGGGAGAGTTTAGGGCTAATCCGCCCCTCCAATTAAAATCGAGCGGTCGAGAAAAATAGACTAGGAAGTCCAAATAAGAAAACGGTGATGTTTTGTAGACGTTTGGGGATGATCCGGACCCAACGGTGATGACTGCCCGGGTCGGGTCCGGGACAGCTTTCGGACACGCGCGTGAGGAGGGCCGCGGTGTGACGAGAGAGGTTAGGTTGGACCTGGTGGTAGGTAGTGGGCCGTGCAGAAAGCCTTGGGCTGAGAGAAGAGAAGAGAGAGACCTGGCGACTCTTTCTGGAGACCGAAAACGTCCAACTATAGACCGACTCTAATGTCGACAACTTGGAACAAGGGTGGGAGGGTGGGAAAACAAAGACAACTTGGAACGGATGAAGCAAACGCCATTGAGAAGAACTGATAATTGATCTTGCAAATGTTGAAGTGATCGGATCCACTTGAGGAGAGACACACCGGTTGACAAGAAATTGAAATGACAAACTCGATCATCGAGAAGGATTAGTATTCACATAGAAATATGAGAACACCGCTTAGGAAAGGTATGGAATCAACATTTGACTTTGAAGCAACTCGAATACCACAACTCAAAACAAAAGCAAAGGATTGGCTTGCAAAATAAGCCAGAACAAACATATGATAGAGATTTCGTCCAAAGTTTTCGTGGTGGGGCCTACACGGGCTCGATCGTACAACACCATCATGTACAAGGCAGTGCACATGACATACGAAGCGTCCCCGAGTCGGCATAGCCAAGGACTCTTTAAGACACAACGAGACCACTGTAAAACCAACCGTGGATAGGCGGACCACTAGACGTCGAACCCCAATTTCATATCATACATCTGTCGGAAAGATATGCTAAGAGCTACTTGAATTCCCATCTATCAAACTCCCAAACCTTTCCGGTTATGCAATCAGGTGTTGGGGATATAGGGGAAGCATAATATCTCACCCAAAACTAGCAAATCCTACATCTAGCTATATCCATCCTTCAACACATAACCAAGAAACCTTTGGAAATCATTTACCTCAACCTTTGAAAAGCATCCGTTATACGAGTTATGGCAATACTCCCGAACTCCCGCCCCAGTACTGGGTGGCGTCGAGGTTATCTCACCAACAACTGCATAAAAGAGATTTTCGATGTCGGCGAAAAAAACTCAGGTATTCCAGAACTGCAACGATAAAATTGTGACGACAACACCTCGGAGCTCAACTCCCCGGGACACTGCCACAACCCCTAAATGTGAGGAGGCACCAAGAACAATGTTCTCATCACAAAACCATTGGAATGTTTCCAAGATACCCGCCTGATCCTTTTTTTAGTGAAATTTGAGAAGAGAAGAGTCAAAACTATACGTCAGGATGCCTCACCAGAGCGACAAAGGGACTGGGGAGTAAAAAGAATCCTACTCTCCGATATATATATTATCCTAAAAGACTCAAAACATTTTTCTAGACTCAACAACGTCAGCGATTCGATCAAGCAGGGGCTCCTAAGGTCGGGGAAGGCTCTGATTACCAACTTGTAACACCCTCGATGCGGCTATATCTCCCACGTGTCGAAGCACGACTTAGAGGCATAACCGCATTGAAAGCAATGTCGCAAGTGAGGTAATCTTCACACAACCCATGTAATACATAAAGGAAAGAGTTACATAGTTGGCTTACAATCGCCACTTCACACAATTACATGAATAAAGCATTACATCATCCAGATACAATCAAGGTCTGACTATGGAACCAAAATAAAAGAAGACCACCCCAAATGCTACACAGATCCCCGATCGACCCCAACTGGGCTCCACTACTGATCGACTAGAACGAAACAACACAAAGGACAAGATCTTCATCGAGCTCCTCCTTGAGCTTGGTTGCATCACCTTCTCGATAATATCGGCACCTGCAAACTAGTTTTGGAATTATCTGTGAGTCACGGAGACTCAGCAATCTCACACCCTCGCGATCAAGACTATTTAAGCTTATAGGTAGGGTAAAAGGTATGAGGTGGAGCTGCAGCAAGCAACTAGCATATATGGTGGCTAACAAACGCAAATGAGAGCGAGAAGAGAAGGCAAAAGCACGCTCGAACAACTATGATCAAGAAGTGATCCTAGAACAACCTACATCAAACATTACTCCAACACCGTGTTCGCTTCCCGGACTCCGCCGAGAAGAGACCATCACGGCTACACACGCGGTTGATGTATTTTAATTAAGATCAACTTTACGTTTTCTACAACCGAACATTAACAAATTCCCATCTACCCATAACCGCGGGCACGACTTTCCTAAGTTCAATCCCTGTAGGGGGGTCCCAACTTAGCCCATCACAAGCTCTCACGTTCAACGAAGGATATTCCTTCTCCCAAGACAATCCGATCAGACTCGGCATCCCGGTTACAAGACATCCTCGACAATGGTAAAACAACTCCAGCAAAACCGCCCGAATGTGCCGACAAATCCCGATAGGAGCTGCACATATCTCGTTCTTAGGGCACACACAGATGAGACTAGCTACGAGTAAAACCAACCCTCAAGTTTCCCTGAGGTGGCCCCGCAGGTAGATCAGTTCGGACCAACACTCAG